>NC_060974.1:4824002-4918698 GCF_910589235.1 Vespa crabro
TACATCGTTCCACGCGATAGGAAAACAACCGTAAAATTGTACTCGAGTGATTGCGACGTGGGAAAATAAATGTGATCGAGCGTCTAATTTCGAGTGTTGTTGTTGTTGTAGTAGTCTATGTCGAATTTTGTTATAACCTTGTTTGGTATATAAAAATTGATATCTCTGATGGCTCTTCGGGCGAACATCTTGTTACGCATTGGATGGTAGAATATTTATAGGAAACCGTTGACTACGGTCCTTTCGTCAAGAGATAAAATACATTTTGTTTTTAAACAAAAGAGTGCAACAAGAATCACAATACAATCTATTAAAATAAACATATAAGTGTGAAGGTCGCCCTAGTCCTCCTACTAATGATTTTAGTTTTGTCGATCAATTGTCCAAGCGAAACGCCTTTCGTTTCGTTTCTCGTGTAAACCGAAGTTAAAAGGAAATAATCGATCATATTAAGCCCCCAAAATAGCCCGGCTACGTTACACTAAAGTTTGACAATATTTCTTTTATATCGATTAAAAAAAATTGCTAAAAAAATCGAGCGATCTTTCGCGTTATCAACGATGACTTTCCTATTGGATTCTATGTGTCAAGAGAATATAAATCGCTTCCCCCCACCACCCCACTCCCCATTATTTTTCATTATTTTTAAATATATGTATCTTTCTTTTTCTTTTTTTCTTTTATTCATTCATTCATTCATTCATTCATTCATTTATTAATTTTCTTTTTTCTTTGTTCCCTCCTCCTCCTCCTCCTCCTCCTCCTCCTCCCCGCCCAGTTTCCCTTTATATATTAAAAATGCGTAAATGTAATATCCGTAAGTGTAAAGAAATTTTATCATCCTTCACCAGCGACTCCATTTTCTCATCTGCCGATGATGCTGCAACAAATCGTGTTTTTCTTTATCCGGCCAAGTTGCGTACAAATAATAATTGACACTTGACGTCAACGATGGCATTTGCTTATATACTTGTTAAATAAACACAAAAGTATGTATATACGTGAATATTCTTTCATCGATTTCTCAATAATGTTAAAGCGACGACATGTGTATCCGACGAGTAACAAACAGCGTACGACATTACCGATGTTTCTTCAGGCGAATAAATAAAAAGACGTTTAAATGGTAGATGATATGGCAAACTGTCGGTTATACAGGTTTCAAGAATGCATATCAATGCATATCAATGCATTTTCATAGTTTGATATACGATAAATATTATTTCCCAAGTAATATTAATTGACCATTGATGATTTCATCGTATAAAGATAACTGGCAATTAACGGAGAGTCTTGTTCGACGATGATATAATTTATCCGGGCATTCTTTGAGTTATATAAAAATATATCCAAGATATTTTGTAATTTAATTCTTCGAGAAATAAAACTTTACGTGCTCATAAATATAGAGATCTTTCGGAATCCAAGAGATAATCTGAAATATTCTACCGTTAGACGGTACTCTTGATTGATATTTTTTTCGAGTCCAATTTTAATAATTCCAATCGAGAAGGATAATATAGAAATTCGCGCATTAACAAATTGTCAGTATGCGATGCTGTTAGCCATAAATAATATCACACGTATTCGGTGAAATCTCGTTTTATCCTATGACTATTACTCGTTTGTAAAATTTATTGAATCGAATTGAAATGAGCGGTACAATTTCGTAAGAATTTTTTACGTTTTTTCTTTTTTTTTTTTTTTTTCTATCATTCGTATCAACTAACAATAAGTCAAGTAAATGTCATATTGTTTTATACGACTGAACAATAAAATCAATCCATATCGAATATAGTTCCAAATTCACAGTGCTTAATATGTAATAATAGAAAAATATTAGAGCGCTTTGAGCTGTACTTTATAATCTATAAAGACGTACACTGTATAAAATGGTATTGTGCTTGCATGTAAAGCAATAAACATATTCGAAACTTGGCGTTTAGAAGCTGGCAGTGAAGTTTACTTCAAGTCGATACTAGTATTTTTATCCTTCGTCATACAATTTCGTGAGAAAAATAATTCTTTTGATCCTATTTATGAAGCAATTCTTATAAAAAGAAAAAGAAGAAAAAATGTACAATGTAAAAGTTATGGCATTACTTTATACCAATACTCAAATCATATTACCAGTACAATTATATAATATACAAGTATACTATAACTTTTATACACTAGTATAAAGTAATGTTATAGCTTTCACATTATATAGTATTAAATATTTTATTACGATGCCTAGGGTAAATGTAAATTATTCTTTAAAAAGATGAAAAGATACGAAATAATAATTACTAGGGGTTCGTTACGGGTACAAGGAAATAAAGAGAATATAAGCGTGGGACATAAAAATTACAGTATGTGATGTTGCAGAAGGATAAGAGATTTTTTCCATCCAATATTTGCATCCAAGCATAAGAAAAAGAATTTGAACGAAAGCTTTTTCCCTTTGATAGGGATTCGTTTCGTCGTTTCACTGACCCGTTGGAAAATGATAAACCGGATATTTCGGTGCGAAATGATTCGTAAGACCAATCACGTATTCCGACTCGTCGCGTTCTCGTAGATTTTTGGCGCCATACGTTGATTCCTCGTACGACGGGGGTGCTACGAAATAATCATAAAAATGTTATAACGTTAGTTCGTTGCTCAAGAAGATCAATGATAGCAGTAGTAATAACGATAATGATGAAATCGTGAAGAAAACGGAAATGATCATTACGTAATTCTGGATATAAATTCGAAGTAGGAGATAGATAATATTTTTCGGAAGTTTTCGTCGGTGAACTGACGAACATAGTATTCTCGGGAGGAGCGCTTGGTATCTGATAATTCACCAAGGGTATCGTTCCGACGAAAACTGGAGTGTCGCTCTTCAAATTACGATGATACCTGTTGGCGTAGAGATAAAAAAATTTCAAAGTATATAGAGATTCGACAATTGATCGATATTATTTTGAAGGAATAGGCACGCATAGTGTATACGTTTGAAATAACATCGAAATTACGAACCATCCTTCGATGCATGCTTCGACCTTCAGACGATATTCGAGATCGATGATACCGCAACTATTTAAATTCGACGGAGGAAGGGCCGGGACATCCAAGTTTTGTTCGTAATCGGAACTAGCTCCCCCATCGATCGGCCCTTTACTGACCTCCGTTACCACTATCTCTTCGATTCGCGTATCCGTTTGTGGACTAGTAGCACGGAATGTCACGATCTGAACTTGAAAATTGTATGCTTGATAGAAAACGTTTTCGTTTCCTCGTATCGTTAAATACGTTAGCCGAGAGACGATATTCTTATACCTTGCAAAGGCTCAGAGTAACGCGTGCTACCGTAACGTTAGATAAATTCTCGACGTTTATCTTAATCGGCATCGATTGACCAGGAACGTATCCTCTGACTGGTAAAGAATATGTCACGTTCAAAGGTGCACTGGTGCAACAAAGGCAGCAAAAGGATTTACTCATTTCTTCTCTGATTCGTTCCTGTCAAAGCGAAAATATTCCCATTCGATTAATATTCCTTTTTCGAGTCTGTTACAGTCGTCAGGCAATAGAACCTACCGACGTTCTGGGTTCTTGATTCAGATCGAACGGCAAGACGATCGTGAAGGCTGCTTTAACTTCCTGATCAAATTTCCAAGGGCGATCTAAGATGGCCTTGACCGTATATCGAACATGCCCAAAGTCAGACTCGAAACTGCTCGGTAAATTTTCCGGCAAAGTACATGTGAACGGGAACTTGTGTTCGCCCGCTTGTATCTCGATTTCATTTCCTGAAAAGAAGGTAAGAAGAAGGTAAAAGAAAACCCGATTAAAATCGGTGAACGATGAAAAAAGGGGCAAAAGGAGAAATATAAAAACGCGCGTCGTCATTACCAGAAGCCGATCCGACGAGATAGTACTTTGTCTGAAAATACTCTTCGTGCGCGCTGAATGTTGTATTCTCATCTCTATAGTTTCCTGTATTATCCAATCTTTGTTTATCCGTTGTCCAATAAGTATTTGCTTCTCCTTTTACCTTGACGCATATACCTGTAAAAAAAAATCGATAATAGGCGCACAAAGGGCGATATGTATATATAAATGCTAAAGGAATTTACGCGGATAAAATAGATGGATATTCGATTTGCGTGGACTCTGCGACGATGGACTCTGTGCAACACCACGTCAGCTATAATTAGAGCTCGCGATTCCTCACGGGAGAAACGAGAACACGTAACAGCAAGTAGCCTATCGATGCCAAAGAATTACGTGTTTCCGTGAATTCCCATTTCTTCGGAATATCCTTGAGAAATGCGCTTGCGTCGCGCGGTACGAAACATAGACAGAGAGAGAGAGAGAGAGAGAGAGAGCGAAAAGAAAGAAAACAATAGCCATAATATTGTAGCAACACGTCAAACGGATCACGACCTTACGTCCCGTTGAAAGAAGCTGTTCGCTCAAGGTCGAAGATCGAACGAACGAACGATCGATCGATCGATCGATCGATCGATCTACGAACTGATGAATCGAGGAAAAAATAACTATGACGTCGTCTCGCGTCCGACTTACCGCGAATCTTTTTTACTCCGTCTAGAACCAGTACTATATTTCCCGATACCATTTGTCCGGGATAATAAATTTTCCATGGATTATCAAAAATGATGTCAAATTTCTTCAAGCCCATCTTGACAGAGAGAGAGAGAGAGAGCCTTATTTTTGGAGCCTTCTTTCTTCTCTCTTCTTACTTATCCCATTCCAACTGAAGCATTCCGAAGCACTGGAAAGCTCTATATCGGTCCTGCTCGTAAATGCCGGCAAGCACGGAGCGACTCTCGCGAAAAGACGCGCGTCAACGAAAGTCGGACTCACGCGTGGCGCCGAGTATGTCGAAAGTGAGAAACTATATTCTACGTTCTCTAACGTATGACGTCACTGGCAGATGACGGCTAATGCGCAAGATTGCACCTTCCTCCGTCGTCCTTTTTTCTTATTCTTCCGCTTCCTCTTTCCTTCTACTATATCTCTGTGGGGAGAAAAAAGAAAAGAAAGAAAGAAAAAAAAATTACAACGAATGTTACAAACAAATCGATGCACGTTTTTCCTTAATAGACGGTAAAAAAAAGATAAAAGAAAGGATAAAATGAAATAGAAAAAGGATACTAGGATTAAAAATCTCTCTTTTTCCAGCACGTTGGAGAAAATCCTGAAAGATAATAAAGTATACATATTTGGGAAAAAGCTATTACGAACGGAAAGATACGACGCGACATTTTCCGCGACGACTCGTCTAACAGGGCTTTTTCTCTGGCTTTCGCGCGCAAACTCCGTATCGTCTTTATTGATCCGTTTGCCCTACGTTCGTAGCTTAGCAATCGAGAGGGAAAGAGAGTAAAGGAAGGAGAGAAAAGGTGAGTGAGTGAGTGAGAGAGTGAGAGAGAGAGAGAGAGAGAGAGAGAGAGAGAGAGAGAGAGAGAGAGAGAGAGAGAGAGAGTACCGTGGTCACGGCGTAGCACGCCGTAAATATTCGTTCCAGTGTATTCGCCGTGGCGAGGATACGCGCATTAAAAGGCGTTCAAAAGCGACGTGAGCGTGGCGCAAGATGGCCCGGGGAGATACGGAGGATGGACCCCTGGTTCGACCCGTCGAGGCCGGTAAGTGATTTTGACCAAACTTTTAAATATTCGTCGAGACTCGCCCTTTCCTTTTATATCAAACTTCTTTCCTTTTAATAGCATACAAGAATGTTACCGCGTTCGTGGTAAACGCGCGGTTTATCGTCGTACATTATTCAAAACGATGAATCGATTCGTTTAACACTTATTCAAGACTTTTTCCCCTCGAACAGAGCTCATATATACGTCCGTGGCTTTTGGCGAAAATTCGCGATCCTTCTGGAAGGTCGTACCGTACACGGACACGGAGACATGGCAAAGTCTTTTGCGGATCGCATTTATTCTCGCCCGTCATATTGACGCGAAGGTTCATTTAATCGGGGACGGAAACTAGGGGGAGAGTAGGCGAGGGGGTGGAAAGAGAAAAAATCCATCAAATCCATTCTTCTTCCGAGCGAAACAGCTGTCTGTCACTATTAATTTCCTGTTGCTTCCGATTAATGCTCGCTCATAAAGATCAAGTGAGAAAGGCAGAAAAGAAAAATGTAATAAAAATCGCTTTCACCCTAATCTTCCGCCGTCGCTGTCATTTTGATAATACCCTGCGCGTTTATTATAAACTAAAGATAGTTTGGGAAAGTGTCTCGATAACGAAGATTACGTTCGTCGGTTCTTAGATATAAAAGGTGGAAAATTTGTCGCATGAAATTTCCTTCTACTCCTAGAGTAGATATATATATATATATACATATATAGAAGTTCGTTATCGAAATGTAAATTTTAACGTTGCCTGTAATTTCAGTATCGACGACAACGTTGGTCGCGCTATGCACCGGCGGCGCTTTCTTGATTTGCGCCGTCGCAATGACCTGGTGGCTCTGTCGACGACGACGCGAGCATACCAAGCTAAACGCGGACAGATCGTTGGCTTTCAGACCACCCCGTAGAAAGCCGACCGCGGTAAAGAGTCCCGGTAGCACGAGCCATTATTTGAAAAAGAGTCCGAGTCCAACCGGGCCTGCGAAAAGTCCACCAGGCTCGACCGGACAACAGACCAGTCCTACCGGATCTAGAGACGAAGGATCGACTAATGCCACCATCTCGGACTCGACGACGTCGCACACCACCGGAAATAATAATACGAATTACGATGTTTCGCGTTGCGAGAAAGGTTAAAAATCCGTACGAATATTCCGTTTAAACGGTGTTTGTTTACTCGACAATTTTACATTACGGTCTTTGCTCCTGAGGATTATTTTCATTAATTTTTCTTCCTCAGCCGGTACGCCGCCAGTTGAAACGCCTACCAGCACCGAGGTTACCCTCAATATCGAGGACGAATGCGACAAGGCCGAACTCGAGAATAACGAGAAGGTCAAATGCGAGAAAAATGTCGAAATCTCGGATAAGAAGGACGGTCTAGGTATATTGGTATTTAAATTGCGATACAAGAGCGAGCAAAATGCATTGGCGGTGACGGTCGTCAAGTGTAAGAAATTACCGGCTAGGGATCAGGGTAACGCTAGCAGCGATCCTTACGTGAAGTTGCAGCTTTTGCCGGACAAACGACATCACGTTAAAACAAGAGTCCTTCGAAATACGAGAAATCCCGTTTACAACGAGGATTTCACGTTCTTCGGAATTACAAAGAGTCAACTCGAGGTATCTACCGATAAAAAGAATCAGGCGCAAATCTGAAAGATAAGAGAGCACGAAAGAGAGTATTATATATATATATATACATATATATATATATACATACATATATACATACATATATATATATATATATATATGTAGGTGGGAGAGGGTAAAATATTATAATCCATAAAATGAACGCTGTTACTTACAGGATATCAGTCTGCACTTCGTCGTTCTAAGTTTCGACAGATACTCGCGCGACGAGATTATCGGCGAGTTAACGTGCGCACTTTCCTCGATACCAGGGTTAAAAGATTCCGATAATCAAGAAATATCTCTGCGCAGAAACATCTGTCCGAGGAGTTTGAAGGTCGGTGGCACCCTATGATCAAAGTTTAGACATCAGGTTATCAACTTTTTTAAATTCTTCTATATATAATACGATTGGATATTTTACAAGCCAAATCGAATATACGCAGTGCAATCCTTCTTTTAGATACAATCCCAAGGGAGAGGGGAACTGCTGGTATCGTTCTGCTGGCAGCCGGTGGCGAGTAAGCTGTCGGTCTTTGTCTTAAAGGCACATAATCTCCCGAAAATGGACGTGACGGGTCTTGCGGATCCCTACGTTAAGATTTATCTCTCTTATAATTCGAAATGTATCGCCAAGAAGATGACGCACGTCAAGATGCGTACCCTCAGTCCCGTATTCAACGAGTCATTTATTTTCGAGATACCCAATAATATCCATAGTTTAAGCAACGTTAGCTTGGAGATAGTTCTTTACGATTGGGATAGATTTACGAAGAATGAGGTAACAACAACGACCATTTTTATTCTTATCCTCCTTTGCTTCTTCTTTATTAAAAAAATATAAATCCAAACGTCCTTTTCCTCGACGGCCATTTCATTATTATTATTTCCTTAGGTGATTGGCAGATTAAAATTTGGCGGGCCAAAATGTCAAGAATCCGCGCTAAATCATTGGAACGAAATTTCAAGATCTCCGCGACGGCAGGTCGCGGAATGGCACAAATTGAGGGAATAATTCATTTTTCCCACCTTATTTGTGGGAATGCGACCTATCCTGTCTATTTCTCCCTCCTCTCCCCTTTCGATCTAGAATTCTTTTAGAATTCTTTCTTCGATTTCCTCGAAGGACGAGATTAAGACGAGAACGAGAAGGAGCCGTAATGTCCCCACGGTCAGTGTCGCTGCTCTCTTTGATGAAATTTTGCGACGCCTCTAAAAGAAATTCCTTCGAAGAAACGAAGAGACTTATGCCAATATGCTTATCTATGCTGCTGTGCACCATTATTTCATGGAGTTATATTTTTGCGCCTATTACGAGCATGCGCGTCCTAGGTATACCATATATATATATATATATATATATATATATATATATATATATATATATATATGTGTGTGTGTGTGTGTGCGCGTATGTACATGTATATCTAGTATATATGTTCTATTATTTATTTATTTGTTCGTTTGTTTGTTTGTTTGTTTCTCTGTTTGTCTGTTTGTTTGTTTTGTTTGAACGTAAAATCATTTAATCCTTTCCGAGGAGTGTTTAAAAAATATCTTCGGGCAAAGGGTCAAACGAAAAGAAAAGAAAGCAAGTAGACTCCATTGGCCCTTTAATCATTGCTAGCAGCTCTAATAAAAACATTCACGAACGGTCCGAAAATCATACCCCTTATTTATTGTCTCTCTATCGTTGTCGTTCCTTTAAGAGGATAATTTACGATCGAATATCATTATCATTAATATAAAAGATATTACGAGGCACGCTTAGAAAACGAGATAAAAGATGATGCGAGAGATCCACTTATGTTTCCGCGTTAACAAGCGCGCATTTTATTTTTATAGAATTTCTATAACGTAGTCATTTTGCCTTCGGATTTCTCTTTAAATTCATCGCTAAAGGACAAAAACGTTCTAGCTAGTTTTTCTATGTAAAATGAATCGAACGAAGAACAAGAAGGTTGACTCGAAAGTTGAACGAGAGCTCTTCTCTTTTTGAAGATCGAATTTCGATGAATTAATCAGGTTGATTTTTATTAGAAATAAATATGAGTCCGATTGATTGCTTCGGGTCAGTTGATCACTTCGGGATTATAAGACGAGAAAAAGAAGAAGAAGAAGAAGAAGAAAGTGAAAATGAACGAAGAGCGAATTAGATATTCGAAGCATAACGCATCTTCGATGAAACGAATGTAGGAAAGGTCGAAGAAAAAACGAAAGATCCTTCTTAAAGTGCACCGCTTTTTGCAAAATTTACAAATTGCAAAATTCATGTATTCACTGGCGATGCTTTTTCAAAGAAAGTTTGTAGTACAGAATTGTCAACCGATTCAATGTTCGCGAATACGCGAAACTCGTGTCCACACTCTTCGCAACGTAAAAGTCAATAATTGACAACGCATGAAACAATTATTTATTTTCTTATTTCACCTTACCCCCATATGGTCCTTCTATCGCGATATCGAAGTACGAGCGCGAATCGAGCAAGTATACCTTCCTTCGCCCATTCGTAAGAAATCAATTTATGCCGTTGGAAGACTCGACGGAGAAAAGAGAAGGGGAGAAAAAGAAGAAAAGAAAAGAAAAGAAAAAAGAAAACTGACCGAATAAGTAAATAAATAATGTACTAAATCGATCGAACGTGTTGCCCTTAGGAAGGCACGTCTCAGCTAAAGAAAAGAAACGAAAAAGCCATATTATACGATCGACAATGTCAGGATATTTATTTAATTGCTAATATTTACGATAATAAAGGACTATACATAATAAATAGTTGGTATAGGTAATATAAGACGCCTCTGACGTTCTCCGTCAAAAGACAATTCGACGATTATATTTCGTATTTTATTCGCATTGTAAAATCGTTCCTTTATGAAATTTCATTCTAACTCCGATGGGAGAACACGTTGAAACGTTCTCGAGGAATCGCCAAAATAGCATCGTTTACGTTCCATTTTCATTTTATCATTTATCAACCTATACTTTAACTTTCCTTTTTTCTTCTCGGCCCCTCCTTTTGAAAAAATACGTCGATTCATTCGCCAACTATTCGGACTAATCTAATGTGAAATTATTCCACGTGAAATGTGAGGAAGGGCATAAATTTAATGCGATAATGACTATCGTCCAAATTAATATCGCTTTGTCACGTACCCTTTTCGTAGTATAGCGTACTCTATTTAGACGGATGGCGCAAAGCTGATAATAAATAAGAAACGGTGCTTTTTTCCTTCTCCTCGGAGAACAATATTATATGCAAAGAGGACGCGTAACGACGACAATGCTGTCCGTGGAAAGATTTTAAGGCTGTGTGGTCAATAAAAAAGAAAAAGAAAAAAAAAAGAAAAACGTTATCTTCTGATCACTTTCTTCCTCTCCTTCTTCAATAACGAATTTGTAATTTCCTCGAAATCACGTCTTTTTCTACAAGATCGGAAAGAAAAAAAAAACATATCTCATCGATGAAAAAAAGAAAGTAAAAACGTATTCCCTACGTATTTGTATAACGTTCGCCTTTAAATGTTCCTTAGGACCAATTTCTCACTTATACACAGAAGAAATTACTTTTTAACTTTAAAAAAAAAAAAGCAAATATTCATATTCACGACCGTTCGTTATAGAAAGATATTATTCTTCAAACGACCGAAGCTCCAAATTGAGATATTCATCACGATGATGTACGTACGAGCCAAGAGGAACGCAAAAAGGATGCGGTGTGTATGTAAAAAAAAAAAAAAGACAAGTTACGAAAATTTGTTCAAAAATAATACATTAAGCTATTACGTACAAAAGCTTGTAACCATAGTATAAAATGTAGTATATATGAACATTATTAAATGAAATATTAGCTAAAATTACCAAAATCCATTAATATCTCTAAATGCTTCATGTAATCGTAATATTTTTTTCCTCTTTCCTTTCTTTACAAAAACTTGGTTCGTTCATATCAATTCTATATTAATATTTACAACATATGTACGTACTACAATTAAAAGTTGCAACTAAATATATGGCGCATACAAAATATGTTCTCCATCAATGAATGGCATCATTTAACGAGAACTTGTTGAATGTGCTGCAAATATAATTTATATCCTAATAAAATTTTGAGTATATATAACGTAACGTTGTTACCTTCTACAGTAAAAAATGTACTGCATTTAGATGATAAGATATAGATACATCAACAACGGTAGAATCAGATTATCAATTTGATCGGTTTTCGTTTCAACAAAAGAAATTGCAATAACGGACGGTATACCTCTTAATAACGACCATTGATCATTGATATATCCTAATTTAAAAATTAAATGAGACACTATATAATGGTTATCTCATAGAAAAGAAGGAGCATTGGGGGAGAAGAACAAAAAAGAAAAAAACAAAAAAGAAAAAAAAAGGAAAAAAGAAGAAGAAGAAAAGAAAAAAGGAAAGAAAAGGAATACGTACGCATGTAAACAAGAACCATTATCGTTCCAAGTTGACTAATAATACAGCCAAGCGTTCCTTCCAGAGATTTTTCTAAACCTGGCCACTTATGCTTTCCCCATTTACTACCGACGAAACTAGCAGCCGTATCGCCTATGCCTACTGTTAATACCCCGCTAAGAAGGACGAACAGTGAAACATTACTAGCTGGCATCCACAATGGAAATGAAAGGCCACAGAGTAAATACAATGGCGTCAAAGATATCAAAGTATCTTTCTCGTCCACAAATACAATGAACCCCTTCTGCAGAATATCCCCCAATGGCGATATATGCAAAATCCTTGATAACTGAAATTTCGTTAATGCGGAAACGAAGAAACGATTGGAAATAAATTATATTATTCGTAATATCGTGATACTTATTATAAATTGATAATAAATAGCGAAGAAATTTCAATTGTTCTTTTAGCTTTGATAAAGGCAGAATAATATTGTAAAGCTTCGTACCTCAAATAGTATGAATATTCCCATTATAACGCCGCTTCCAAGATATAATAACGTAGGCTCGAATATAAGTCCGGGTATATAAACCAGAACGGCTAGGACATGAAAGTATTTCCTGATGGAGGTTGTAGCTTGAATGCCAGATAGCGTTTGAAAGATTATAACAAATACGCAAAATAATAAACAAATTGTCCAATATATTATCAATGTAATCTGTGAAAATAAACGTGAACGTTTAACGTTTCGATGATCATATTCATCGATTATCATATTCATTATACGTCCCATCATTGACGGACAAATAATATAAAACTCACTCTATGTGGTTTTCCAGTGATATAAAATAATATCCATGTTATAGGATTTTTGTCAAGGAGGACATATAACGATGGAACAGCAAGTAGAAAAAAAGTACCAAATAACATTGTATAAAAGTACAAGGGGGAACGTAGTATAGAAAAGCTTTTACACAATATACAAACTGATAACACATATAATATGCCAATCTGCAAAACATTTGACAAGGCGCAAAATTACATTTTTTTTTCCAAATTTTTTGCAAAATTATTTGCGACGAGCGATTAAAATACCTGCAATATAACAGTAACGATATCGTCATTATGAATTGGTGGTAAATGATACCTCAATGGTACATTCGTCGCGACCGACAATAGGAATAAAATAATTCCGTGCGTAACTATCGTTGCCTCTCCTATCGTGAAACAACCAGGGCAATGTGACATTAATTGTAGGACTCCCCAGGTACCCAAGCTTCCTACGCTTAATCCCCATATTAAACTTGTCAGCAATCCTGCACTTGTGTAATGATCGAGGAAATTATGATGAATATATCTTATAGTTTAAATGAATATGTTTTTTACCTTACGAATTAACGAATATTAATTTGTATTCGAACAAAATATAAATCGCCATACCTTTGTTTGCCACAAGAAGATATAACATAGATGTTGTGATCGACGGTAGAAAATAAATAACTTGAAAATCTTTAATCGCGCCATTTCCCATAAAAAGGCGAACGTAAAGAGACAAGCAGCTAACGAGTAATCCAAAACCTCCTAAACCTGTGACCAAACATATCTCCGAATAACTACTACTTTCTTTTAGTAACGTTAAAACTGCACAGAATCCAATTAAACCTCCAATCCATAATCCACTGCTTCCTTTTGATCTAGAAATGTGTAAATAAATGTGTATCCTTTTATAAAAGAAAACAAAAAATATATTACATTAAAACGTTACTTTGCTGAACTTAACGAAATAGTAAAACGACTTGTAGGGCAATTCAATGAATTATTATAATACACGTTTATGCGATGTCGTGTCGAGAAAAGATATAAATCGTCGGCTGTTATATATACATACCGATGTATTATGCCATTTATCTTTAAATTTTCCAAAACTTTTTCTTCGAGTTTCTGATATTTCACAAAGGCCATATCCATTTTATCTAAGACGATCAAACGTAACCTTCATTAGATAAATAACTACAAATTCACATAAACTTTCATTTATTGACGCGGAAACGTTTATCTCAAGATAATCGGTAGAAAGGTCACGATTTTGTTTTTCTTTTTTTTCACACGATATATCTGCAGTACTACGTCATCTAGGTGTACTTTTTTTCTCTCGAAGGATTCAAGTATATTCCTCGAGATTCTGCAAATCACATTCATATGTAGAAAAGACCGCGTCTCTTTCTGTCGTCGCACCTGCCAGTGTAGTATTTTACGTGTTGCGCTTGCGATCGGACTTCATCTCAAGAAGTGTTTGCATTTAATAATATACGCACGCGCGCGCACGCACACGTACGTACGTACGTACGTAAGCGCGCGCGCCTGCGCACGTATATTCGATCATGATAGGAATCGTGAAAATAAAGATTAAATAAAATTAAGCAATTTATTAAATATATACAAAAATCATTGAATTTGTAACATGATTTCATATCAAGTGATATTAATCAACTTGATACATCAAATAATTTGGTACGCTAGCGCACCAAATCTAAAGACGCGTTTAATCCTTCTTTTCATTTAGTTAAATAGAATAAAACAAATTATGTACGCATACATACATCAAGTATCTAGACATAATGACGTTAGGCATTTATAAAAAATAATCCAAACGATTAATCTATAATTTTTTTAGACCTCTCTTAACATTTTATATTTTTAATCGAGCAAGTCATACTACAAAATGTTAACAAATTATTTGTCAACTAGATCACCAGCTTAAATAAAAAAAAAATATAACTAGATCGCGTATCCCGGCTGTATCTAAACAACTATATAATAATTGAAGACTATTGTCAAATAGTCAAATTTGCTTTTGCAAATGCAATAAGACCATTTGTAGATGAATCATGAGTTGTAATTTTATCAGTATTACGAAGCTCAGGTTCAATAGCTTTTGCCAACTGTTTACCCAACTCAACGCTATAATAAGCAACATTGAATATCGGAAAAAAAATTATTTATATTAGTATAATTAAATGTTTAGTTTCAAATCTTTGATACTTATCTTCGATACTTACCCCCACTGATCGTACGAGTTAATGTCCCAAATAATACCTTGTACAAAAATTTTGTGTTCGTACATTGCTAAAAAGTATTGAAAGAAATTGTATCTTCATAAAAAAAGTCAAATCTCTCTCTCTCTCTTTATCTTGACTACACCTTGAATAATGATACTAACCGATCAAAGCTCCAAGGACAAAAGGCGTAACTTTTTTTACCATAATACTATTGGTTGGTCTGTTGCCCTCAAATACTTTATGAGGTAACAATGAATTCACTTGTTCCGGATTTAAGCCAGATTTCTCTAATTCATTTTTAGCTTCACTTTGACTTTTGCCTTTCATTAAAGCTTCCGTTTGCGCAAAGAAATTGGCAAGTAAAATTTCATGATGTAACGTACCTTGAACCTTTAATGAATATTTATCATTTCACAAATATAAGAAATAAATTTTTATCTTTTCAAAAGTTTTAACGTCTAACTTTCAAACCTTATTCTGGGATAGTACGGGAATTATAAAATCTGCAGGTACGAGTCTTGTACCCTGATGAAGAAGTTGATAAAATGCATGTTGTCCATTGGTACCTGGTTCTCCCCATACAATCGGCCCTAAACATATTAAAATCTATTCGTCAAGACTCGTCAATATACAATAAAATATATATTTTATATTATGATATGATTACCGGTAGAATAATTGACTTTCTTCCCAGATCGAGTAACGAATTTTCCATTACTCTCCATGTCACCCTGTTGAAAATATGCAGCAAATCTATGCAAATACTGATCGTATGGTAATAATGCATGTGTCTCAGCTTTATAAAAATTATGATACCATATGCCAAGAAGCGCAAGAATAACAGGTGCCTGTGTATTGTTAAATGACAAAAATTATACACACACACATAAATATATATATATATATATATATATATATGTGCTAACGAAGTCTATGAATAACTTTTCATACATTTTTCTCTAGCGGAGCTTTGCAAAAATGTTGATCCATAAAATGCGCTCCGCTGAGAAGTTTCTCAAAATTTTCAAAACCAATGGACAAGCAAATGGACAAGCCAATAGCGGACCATAAGGAATATCGTCCCCCAACCCAGTCCCAAAATCCAAACATATTCTTCTCATCGATACCAAATTCTTTAACTTTCTGCGTATTAGTGGAGAGAGCGACAAAATGGAAGGCGACAGCTGCTTCCTAAACAATAATGTGTGTATGGACGGAGTATTTATAGATACATATCAGGGGCCTTTTAATATAATCCGCACGTATTACTTACATTTTTTAATGATTCTAATAACCACAATTTCGCCGAAGTTGCATTAGTGATCGTTTCTTGAGTAGTGAACGTTTTAGATGCTATTATGAACAGAGTAGTTTCCGGATTTAATTTTTTAAGCGTTTCCGCGATATGAGTTCCATCTATATTACTGACAAAGTGTATACGTGGTCCGATATGATAGGCCTTTAAAGCCTCCGTTACCATCAGGGGACCCTATTTGTAAAAATACTCGTACGTCAATAAGAATTGCTTTTGTTTCATTAATTATATTACTTTACCAAGTCAGAGCCGCCAATACCAATGTTTACAACGTCTTCGATTGCCTTCCCTGTAAAACCTTTCCATTGTTTTGATATTATCTAGATATAAAAGGAGAATATATTTTCTGTCATTTTTCTTTAATATTGCACAAAGATATATAATCTATTTATATCACTATCTTGCCTCATTAGTAAATTGTTTCATGTGACTTAAAACTCCATTCACTTCTGGCATAACATCTTTATCATCGAGTAATATGGGAGTATTACTTCTATTACGTAAAGCCGTATGTAGGACAGCTCTGTTCTCGGTAAAATTTATTTTTTCGGCGGAGAACATTGCGCTTCGTGCCTCTTCAATTTGTCGTGCACGGGCCTAAATGAAATGTCAAAAGTAATAATTACTAGCAATTTGTAGGTTATAAATGGTAAATAAAATATAAGATACAATCGATCGTTGCGTGACCATAATAATTGGTAATATTAAAATCGTACCAAATCAAGTAACGAGTCAAATATCTCCTTTGTGATTCGATTCTTAGAATAATCGAGTAATATAGGCCCATCTTCTGGAGTAGAGATTTCCAGACTAAGAGAGGCAAAGTAAATAAAGAAAAAATTACGTTACGTCGAAAGACATACTGACTATATTATTATTTCTATTATATTATTTTTCCCATTTTATGAGATATTATTTGGTTATAAAAAAAAGAAAGCGATATTAGATTGAATTAAGATATTAATAATTTGGTGTACGTGATGAAAATCTCGGAAGGGTCACGTCAAGGTCATAAGCCAAGAACGTAATCGAACATACCTGAACTTCTGAAAACGATCAGGATCCTGCTGAAATAAGTTATATATGTTAATTTCAGATCCCGTCTTGTTGAAACATTCTTCTAACTTGACCCAAGTAGGTTCGCTCGTTAATTCCTGTTTAGTCTTCATATTTGATTCAAGGAAACCGCGTCAGCGTTCTTTCGATCCGATTTACTCGCCCTCTCTTCAATTTCTCATTTATTCACTTTCGAGGTTACTGACATTCATTTGTCCTGTTGTAATTTAAAGGCGAATTCTAAACAAGACTTCGAAACCAATACATTATGTACAAACCGAAGCGCCACTTTGGATAAAGGAAATTGATTCGTTGTAAATATTGAAAAGTATATTGTTAATAGCCAATGGAATAAACGATAAAAACGAAATTCAATAATATCAATCTATATCAACAGATCCAAATTGTACTTGTATTATCGATACTATATGGTTGTAGAGCATGAATCGCTTGAAAAGTGAATATTTCACGAACTAATTTTTCAATAATAAAGATAAGAGTCTCCCCTTTGAGCAAAAAGATTAAGAGAAGGGAGGACTCGTTGTTGTAGCACAAGACGGAAGTGTCGCCATCTTGATACGCGCCAAGTTTAAAACGTTCATTCAAAGATTAATTTTAATATACATGTGTATATATATATATATATATATATACATATACATATACACGCGTACACACACACGCGCAAGTATATATATATATATATATATATATATATATATATATATATATATATATATATATAACCGTTAAACCATAGGAGAGGATCATGGTTAAAGCCATGCTGGATATGCTCCCCGGAGGATTCAGGATATTAAAACAAATCTAAAGATAATTGCGCACGCAAGTGCTAGCGATAAAAAAAATTCAATGCATTTGCTAAATGGCGTAAATGACTTCCGTCGGATGGAACTACAATGAATTTTGACGATATCCTATATCTTTGATTCTCTCTTTAGTCTTTTTATTCGAAGGAGAAAACTAAATGGGTATATCACGAGTTGTGTATCGAAAATTCTGGATTTATTATTTATATGAACTCTTGTGATTTTCTTGCTGTTACATCAATAATTTGATTAATACGATTTACAATCAAGTTGTCTGTTTGATTCCATCGAAATAATATTGTTTTAAGTAGAACGCAGAAATGGTAATTGTATTGCTACTATGATTGTTTGTGAAATCTCTCTGTGTGTGTATGTGTGTGTGTGTCTATTGTTTATGCTCGTATTATCAATAGTATAATTTTTCCGAATCATTGGGCCCATTCTATTATATTTTATATCAAATTGTCATATAATTTATCGGCAAATATACTTTTCTTGTTCGTTTTGTATACCAACGAAGTATACAAAATAATGACATCGTATACATTTAATTTGATATAATATGTAATATGTTACATTCGAATATTCATTTTCACTAAGAATTAGGCATTAATTTCAGTCACATACGATATTACTCGTACAGCCAGGCAACAGGCCAGAAACAAGAACGTTTTCAGACTATGAAAGTGTCAACGAGTGTATGGAAGGTAATTGATTTCTATCTTATATATTAGGTTGTCCGAAAAGTTCGTGCCGATTTTGTCATTACGTTACCTATCACAAATCGGCACAAACTTTCCGGACAACCCAATATGTCATTATATGAATATGCGAGCCTCTCATACGAGCCAAATTGATCACAACCACGCAAAAGAAAAGTGTCAAGAAATTCCATAGTAAAGCCATAACATTGTATTTTTGTCGACATTATTTGTCGTTGTAATTTATTTATTACTTATTATTCCATTCATGTTTCAATCTAACTTATTTTAAGAGCTTAATTATCATGGAAATTTATATTAAATATATGAAGAGTTAAGGATCAATCGAGTGCTTTTTAAAGAATTCTAAAAGTACAGTTCAAATCACTTTGGCTGCGAATAATTCATGCATGCATGCATGCATTCATATGTATGTGCAAGATTAACTCGAACGCATAAATTATCTTCGTTCTGTTTGCGTCGATATAAAAGAATTTTTCAATTATTTACAAGAAAAACAACGATAATTTTAAGATCTCCTTGGAATGAACAACTTTGTAAAGAAAACGAGAATCTTTGTCAGAAAGAAGTGCGTTCGAGTTAAGCTAAATGTCCCAAGTATATATTTAATCTTTTTTATATATTTCATAAATGTGTGTACATAGTATATATATATATATATATATATATATGTATATATATATATATATATATATATATATATATATATATATATGTGTGTATATGAAAAATACTAATGATTGCACATTTCTTATACGTAGGTGTATGTAAAATTTATGAAGAACATTTGAAAAAAAGAAATCCAAATACACCGACGATCACGTACGATATTAGCCAATTATTTGACTTTGTCGACCAACTGACAGACATATCATGTTTGGTATATCAAAAATCTACAAACACTTATGCACCGTACAATAAGGAATGGATCAAGGAAAAAATATATGTCCTATTGCGTAGAGCTGCTGGCCATAGCGAGTAACGTTATGGCTATTATAGATGTAAACTCTCTTGTATAAGATAAATTAATTTTAAGTACCATATTGTATACTATCGTTTGTAACAATAAATATACACGTAAGAGCAAATAATTATTATTATCTTATTACACACGCACTTAATATATACATATATGTGTATATATTAAGATTATTATAAGATCCTTTGTAAAAGAAAAACATGTAAAAAACATGTGGAAAACAGTGATATACTGAGAAAAACTTTCTTTTGTATTTTTGCCTTGCATCAATCAGCCTCTTACGTTTTGTAGAAGAGGAATGCATTGCAATCTGACAAAGCTAGATAGATTCGTTTATTACTGTAATACAATTAATAATTCATATTAATCTATCGAAGATTATGAAATAACGATAGGAAGCGATACGATAGGACACGATACGATACGATACGATAACGAACGCGAGAGAAAAAGACAATGGAAGTGGAGTGCAATGAAATAACGATATATGCTGTATTAATCAATTTGCCCGAGTATACGTTATATTACAAATGGCGAAAGAAGTTACCAATAGAGCAAACATTTATAGTTGCTTGAATTTCGTTCGAGACTGGCGGATATTTATCTGGATATCGTATATTCTTATGCATTGTATGTATTTTATTAAATAACAAAGCTTTTTAGACGTAAACATTTTTAGCGCCGATTATGAAAAATCCATTAATTATAAAAACTCCTATGAATTCACACCAAATGTAATCATTAATATATTCTCCTTTTTCCGAAGAAATTAGATCGAACTATAATGTCACTCGCAAATAGATTATCTCGCGTTACTATATACTAATACAATAAAATTGAACGATTTCATCTAACATTTCGATTACGATTACTACTCTTCTTGGTCCGTTTCGTGCGCTAACCTGACATTAAAGTTATACGTTATCGTAAAAATCACGATGATAACCCACATCTGCCTGATTCGCTATAGTAAAGTAAGCCTCTCTGTGCATAATATATATATATATATATATATATATATATATGTATATATATATATACATATGTATACACAATGCCGATACTCTATATAATGTACGTTAATTTATAATAAATTTATACGTAGGTAAATTAGCTTTGTTGTTAAGATTCGTTTAAATTTATTAAGAGATTATCCTTGTCTTTCATTTTAATACATTAAATAATCATCAAAGATAGAATGGACTAACATTAAAATGTTTCACATTATTTCTGTATAATACAAATGTGCATACTCATGTAAGCTTGCATCACTCGAATAAAACTATTAATGCGTTGCGCACGCGTACATAAATTCCTATTCCTCGTCCCAATTGCATATAAAAGTAGGGGGAAAAGAGAGAGAGAGAGAGAGAGAGAGAGAGAGAGAGAGAGAGAGAGAGAAAACAATTACTATACTACATTTCGAATAGAAGAATCGTTTTATCGATGATTTAATTACATTTCCGTCTATTATTTACATTTCTATTTATTCTTATTTATTCCTTACACTTACAGATATAATATACATAGATACGGCATTCGGGAAAGTTTGAAAATAATATATTCATTATATTTTGTAGAATCGAATATTTTGAATTTTCCTTGCGTGATATATGACAACGACATATACGTGATATCGTATTATTTGCATACTTGGAACGCGCGTGCCTAGTTTACGATACGCGCATTACACACTCTGCTACGGATATATCGTTAAGTTCATATGCATGTACGTATGGACATATCGTACACATATGCCCATTGTATTAGTTCTTCCGTAACTATGCTAGTGCCGTTGACGATCAGCTGTCCAACTTCTGGAATTTAATTCATATTGCATTCGCAGAACGGAAACCTGAATCGGAAATCAAATGTAGTTACATAAGACTACGTTTCAGGGAAATGAATCACTATCGTTGTGCGTTTAAGAAGAGCTACAATATTTTTAGATAACTGTCCTTCGTAGAAGGTAAATTTTTGTGTATCGGGAGATTTTAAGTGTCACGCAATATTTCAAACGTCGCTGCCTGTCAGTGTTTCTTTTTTTTTTTTTTTTCTTTCTTTACAATTACATCAGACACAAATAGAATTTTACGTTTAACTTCAGATCAAAATATCGTTTCATTTCGTATTGAGAATACGGTGTTGTTATATAGTGCAATAATAAATCGTAAGTACATAACGTCGACTGATATCGCGCTTGAATATTATTTGTCATTGAAGTGCACTGTGCATTCCAATTTACTGCGCGATTATAATACAGTGATCTGTGTATATACACGCGCACGCACACACACATATGCGCGCGCGCTCCCCTGCGTGTGTACACACATCACATACACACATACATACATGCATATATGTATATATATATATATATATATATATGTATATCGGTGATTTTTTTAATACAATAGAGGGTTCGATTGCTTCCAACGATTTAAAGAATGTCCAGTAACCCAATCGAAGTAGATCCATTCAATGAAGTTGCTTTGGAAATTGATATTTGTGAAGGTATTAAGTTGTACTATCGTACAATTATAATGGTAAGCAGAAACACGAGAAAGGGATAATACAAATTGCTATGATTATTCTCATTGAAGGGAATGGAAAGGCAGACAACGAACAAAGTACACAAAGTACAAAGGAAGGTACAAAGGGTACTATTAATGAGGCAACATATGCAGAACCTCTAACGCCAGAAGAGATCCGTTGGTTTTACAAAGGTGGAGTCGATAAAAGATGGGTAGAATTTTGTGGATACGATAGTTTAAGAATAGAAGCAGCTTGGCGAGAAAGACAAAGTCTTCTTGGTAAAAATGATGGGAAGAGCAATGAATTGCCACCTGCCGAAAAAGTTGTCGTTAGAGGAGGAATGTATGACACAGAAATTGATAATATGAAATGTGTCTCGATATATTGGCCAGGTGCTCATTTCCATTAATAAATATTTTCTCATTTCTATTTAATATTCCTATCGAATGATCTTTTTAGATAGTCCATATGTTTTGATTAAAGATTAATATACTTTGCAATGAAGGATATTAAAATTTATATATGTGGAAACGGCCAAGAGGAAGAAATTGATATACAAAAAATGCATACATTAAAAATACCTTTGAAGTAAATATTTTACTGTTTAAATAATCTATTATGTATATATGCATATATATGTATATGTATATATATTAAAAATATTTCCTTACATCTTATTTTCATAAGAATAAGAATCATATAGTATATAAGAAATATAAAGATAGTAAAACGATTCTACGAGATTATGTTTTAAGCATATTCTTGTCATTTCATTTCATTTATTGATTCTGTACTTGAGCAACGTCCTATTTCTTATTATGATTTTTATACATGATGTTTGCTAATCTTTCATAATCTAAACATCAGTCTTTAGTACTATTTTCATAGTATTTTAGGCATAACAGGAATAATTTTCTTTTTCAATTTTATATGCATGGGTATATATATATATATATATATATATATATATATATATATATATATATACCCATACATACAAAAATTTTTTATCTTATTTTTGTTGCATCCTACATACCATGAACCGTTTATAATGATTAATAGTTAAATATTTGGACTACCTCCTTGTCGTTACCACTATTTCATTAAAAAACACTTTTAACAACTTTTATTTTCTATGACTCTTGCTAATATCATTCATTTTATTTTATCTTTGCTTCTATATATTTTACAATGTATTAATAATCCAATAGAAATATATTAAAATTACATTTAATTAAAGGCGAAGAATGGGAAATAATGAGAGGTACATGGTATTATGATGGTAGTTGGATACCATTGGAAATAGAACATTCTAAGGTCATAGAGGAAGTTCATCTAAAATTGTTCCCCAAACAATCTTTGGAACATTATAGGTCAACGCCTGAAACAAATGCCTCTTCTTATTCATACAAAGGTATTGATTATTTTTATATTGTGCCAAATTGATTGTGTGTGTGTGTGTGTGTGTGTGTGTACGTACGTCACATTACATAAATTGAAATACTGATTAATGTTTCAGTATTGCACACAGAATGCTTTCCAGAATTTCACGTTGACTGGCACTCGATAGATTATGTTGCATTATATAGCGAATATACAACAAGTAAATTAATGCGCAGTGTTACATCCAAACTGGGTTTGCCCAAAAGTAAATCACTTTTTCATTATTACATTTTCGTTCGTCTTTTACAAAATGATAATAGATGCATAAATCTTATAGACTCAAATCTTGAATGGATTGTGTAGTATATAATATTACTGCATTTCTTTTTTTTTTTATGAAAGTAATGTAGTGTAATGAAAAAAAAGTTATAGAAATATATACACATATACTTAAATCCAATGAACATTGTAGCCACAGGATATCGATTAAAAAGGGGATATAAAGTTCCTGCTACAATGGAAGATAAGCCCCAAGATATAGACCATTTAGTCTTTGTCGTTCATGGAATTGGTCATAAGAGAGACACTGGAAAAATAATACGCAATACAACATCGTATGACTTTTTTATTTTATTTTGTTGTTAAATTTTATAATTAGAAGTTTCATTTAAATAAACAATTAGAGATTTAGTCTATGTTACGATATTAAGAAATATATATTTTCTTATCTTTGCCATTAGTATAAATGTTTAATTATATTATTTATTTTTCAACAGATTTAGAGAGTGCATAGAACGGCTGAGACAACGATTTTTTCCAAATTCAAATTACAGAGTTGAGTTTTTTCCCGTTGAATGGAGATCATCTTTGAAACTCGACGGAGGTAAATAAAATTCTCCATTCTATGTCTGACTTGTTGTCATGTCATCATCGCAGATAGACAAAAAGTTAACGGACTATGTGTGTGTGTGTGTGTGTGTGTATATGTATATATGTATATATGTATATATTTCCAGACATAGTCGAAGCTATTACACCGTACAGCGTTTTAAGTATTCGTCATCTATTAAATACATCAGCAATGGACATACTTTATTATACGAGCCCTCTATATGGCGGGGAAGTAAGAGCTGGATTACAAAAAGAATTGAATAGATTATATTTCATGTTTACCAGCAGACATCCTGATTGGAAAGGCAAAGTTTCAATTTTGGCACATTCATTAGGTTGCGTGATCGTATATGATATAGTCACAGGCTGGATGGGTCCTGACACAAGACCTCCATCTCCAGATCAAGAAGTTTTGTTGCAAGGTTTACAATTTCCTGTAAGCAATTATTAATATAGAAAAGCAATTATTAATTTTAAGGTAGGCAGAACGGAAAGAATTTTATTATGACATTTTCTTCTTTACAGATTGAAAACTTGTTTTGTTTGGGCTCTCCTTTGTCAGTGTTTTTAGCATTGCGCACACGTACACCGTCCAATAGATTAGATGTAATGCCTCAAGGCTTATGCAAAAGATTTTACAATATATTTCATTGGTCTGATCCTGTAGCATATCGTATGGAACCACTTTTGGAACGAGGGTATAGTAAAGTCGAGCCAGTTGTTATACCACCGTATGGAGGAGGAGTTGATGAATTGCAAATAGAACCTTCGTCACTGGTTAACGCGGATCAAAATATATCTCCCACTGGTATGTCGGTTTAAACGATACACACACACTGATTTTTTTTTAAATGTTAATAAATACAATTAACTCCAGAGAATTAGCAAGATAAGTTAATATATAATTTTCATACATTTTCTCTTATGTTAATAGAGACTGATGAAAGAGAAGATAGTCCAGTCGATGTGTCCAGTCGTAATACGGAGAAAGGATGGAGCCTTTGGGGTTTAGTTAGAGCTGGTTGGAATGTTAAAGAAGGCTCATCTTCACCAACGCCAGATTCAAATCCTCCAATCCGTCCAGGACAAGGTATTAATTATAGATTATAATTATATATTTCTATTTGCTTAACACATAAAAGTATAATTAAATTTTCTATATTCATTAGAGCTAACGCAACGTTTGGATTACGTTTTACGAGCAGTTGGATTAGGTAGAAATTATTTATATGCAGTAGTAGCGCATACTAGATATTGGAGTAATGATGATGTGGCTTATTTTGTTCTCACAAGACTTTTTCCGACCTTAGAAGCATGATGGCGATGTCAATGCTTGAAGCAGAATTTAAGCAGATTTTATTAAATTTACTAGTCGATTGCTGGCCTTTTATACCTGATATAAACAATAGGCCTACCACTAAAACAATCTGTGATAATGGAAAAAAACGATACAATAACGATATAAAATCTACATAAATTGATGATTTTATATAATTCACAGTTCAATATTAATATGGTCAAGTTTTGCAGATAAAATAATATATATATACATACATACATATACATATACACACACATATATGTATGCGTGCATGTACGTCGCGTATGATGTAGTAACATATACGCGCGCGCGCACCATACACATGTTAACTTTGTATATTACTTGATATTGTAAAAAAAGTTAGATATTTGTTTTCATCGTCGATACATACGTACATACAAACATACAACGCATAACATACACACATATATACATACATACATACATACGTGCATATAATGTTTGCGCGCGCGCGTGGGCGTGTGTGTGTGTGCAAAATAATACACTCACTCACACACACACACACACACACACATATATATATATGCGCCTGTAAATGCCTGTTTTTATAACTTATCGTAAATAATTTTCATTTGTTATGTTTAATAACTATATAGTTTATAATAGATATTTATTTAAGTATTTAATCATATAGAATTGTTAACACCAAAAATGTACATGTACATTAATTAATGAGAAAAAATTAAGAGTTTGGAGTTAGCCATTAAAACTAAAGTTTAATTTTAAAACATGCAATCTCCCACTTTGTGGAGAGATATAACAATATATTCATGTAACTCCATTATTCGAGTATAATATATTTAGTTACATTCTGATATAAAAAAAAAAAAAAAAAAACAATGGAAGAATAAAATGAAAGAAAATTGTTGAATAATGTACATGATTAAACTTAAGGAACACAACAATATTCGAACCTTTGAATAAACAAGAAACATTACCAGTCACTTTGCACAAATTGTTCAATTTCCCTGTAGTTCCTACTCGCTACTCAAAGCTTCTAGTCGTATAAAATGCGTTATATATACATATACCTAGATCTGTATCTATCTATGACGACTATAAGCATGAGGTGCAGTGGGGCTCGAATGAAATCATATCACAAGAAAATTTGGAAAAGTTGTCTTTGGCTAAAGGCGAGATTGTAATATAACTTGGCTCTATAACTTGATATATTTACATTTAAATACATTACTTTTCATTGACAAGTTTTCATTGAAAAATCACATTCAAATTTTTTAAGTACAGCACAAATCATTGTAATATATTTCCTGTGATGATATGTGTTTGTGTGTGCGTGCGTAAACAGTGACTCGGTAATCATGGTACAATCGGAAAAGAATTAACTTGTTGAGAAATTAAATCGAAATTACAGGATAACGTTTTTTTATACGAAATTTTGTTTTCGAGAAATTTGAATGAAATATTAAGTGTAACTACGTTTACATCTAACTTAATTGTTGAACAAATAATACAGATCATAACTCGTTTACAAATAGCATTAAAATCATAGATAATTTGATTTCTTCATTCTTTCTTTGATCAATATTTTTTTTTTATCTCTATATGAAGTACCGATACTACTATTTGTAAAAAAGATACAGCCTCCTCGAAATTCATTTAATGATCGTTGAATCAAATGTACCGTAAAATGCTATTTATTCACCACAACCGACCTCTCGGGTAATTGCATTAGTCTTCTTCCTGTCTATTTAGAATTAAGAATTCAGATAGATAATCAGTTTGGATAATGGAGTTCAGCTGTGTATATATATATATATATAATCGATTGGTATTTACAGTCAATTTCCTCGAAAACAAAATCTAACGTAAAAAAGTTTCTTCATTTCACAAGTATGTGTATGCGTGTGCATATATATATATATATATATATATATATGCGCACACGACACACACACACGCACACACATGAATATCGATGTTGCATGTGTGTATGTATGTATCAATCAAATTTGTTTATTTTCTAATAATGATGTTTTATAGATACATCTTTATATATGGACTCGTTTGTTTTTCTATCGATTGGTATAAGATTAGCGTAAATACAAAACGTATATAACACAAAATAGTATATAATTATAATATTATGAAAAAATGAAATTTTCCTTGTGAAGGTCATTCATTGTATAGACAATTTGCTACGATTAAAATGGCCAATATGATAGCCAGTTAAAAAATGACCAACATGAAACATGCAATTAATTAATTATTTGCATGTGTGCGTATATCATTGATTTTTTTATTACAGCTTTTTTAACATAATGTTAGTAAAAATTTTAATAAGTAAATAGGTAATTAACATATATTCTGTAAAATATTGAATGTATTGACTGCAAGGGAACACGAGTATTCTTTTGTAGGATAAAAACAATGATCCATAGTACGTAACATGATATAGTTAAAACAATAAAATGTAATCAGTTGGAAGAAACAATTTGTTTAATATTTATTATAGCATAATTTGTTATTTCCATTAGAAATGTTATGTAATGTTACTAATCTTATTCTAATGTTACAATATTCAAATTTTATCCTCGTAAATATTTATTATAATAATACAAGTAAGTAATTCGTATAGATATATCAGTCGATATTGTAAGAGAATATATGCGACCAAGATTGAAAAGTTTAATTTGGAATATCATATCAAGAGAATTTAATGTGTGCGTGCGTCTACACACACACACACACACACACACATTTTATTCCCTTTCGCAGTTACTACAAAAACGTAATCTACACAAAAGTATTTACCAGACATATATGCAATTATGTGAATCTTGCAAATTTTTTTACCTCTCATTTATTATTATTTTTGTTCATAAAAAGCAATTGTTAGAGTTAACACGCTTTATGACTTTAGATTTGTCTACTCTCCACAGATAATAGATCAATTTTATTTGAAGAAGAAAAGAATTTTGCATGTATGTATGATAAATAATAACATGCAGTAATTGTTTCCAAATATAAACATTAATTAAGTACACGACATAGTAGTATGACAATAAAATAACGATGATGAAAGTTACTTTCATATCGACATTAATAGCGTAGTCTCAGGTACGCAGGGACATGCCTTTTACTACAATTTATCTTCCAATAACGAGTTAAATGGATATTTCATTGGTACTACTCTGTAACATTAAGAAGAATATTCATTGAAATAGCCTGTTCCTACGTACCACACCATATTCATGGTAATATCATAATAAAATAATAGCCATTCTCTTTTCTCCCTTTTATACATAGTGTACATATTCTAATAGTTTATTCATATGAGGTAGATTTTTCCTACACGATTATCGAATTATATATATATATATATATATATATATACGATAGGACGTTTTGTAATACCATGTATCGGCGCTATATCAAAGGAAGTTTACCTTAATAATTAATAATTATATAATTCTTCACTTAATTTGCCATAAAGTAAATAAAGAGTCATTCACGTAAATATAAGAGAGAGGGAGAGAGAGATGACGTGCGACCTGTCACTTTACTAAACAATTTAATGATTTTATTTATAGGAACCTTGTGCTTCCAATAGATACACTTTAATGAAATTTAAATTGTATATAACTAAACCAACGTTGTATTCCCATTCGTAATGGTTGTACAAGTTAATAAGTGCTTAAACATTATGAAAATATTATGTTACATTGATATTATTACACTTATGTGCGATAATTAATAATCTATTCAAATAAGGCAACTGCTGTGATCTCTCATTTTTACTACCTCCGTGTAAATTCAATTGTCACTTGAATAAAGATACGTGCTCAACCTCGTCTACTAGATTGAATCACGATCTAGTTTCTAACAAAAAATGCATTAATATTATAATATTTCATTTTGATGCATCTATTCAAATGAAATCCTAAGGTAGAGTCCAATATTTTTAAGAATGAAGAAGTGTTTATACACTTTTAAATAGTGACGATAATGTATCTAATCTAATCGGGAAGATTTAATCATGAAGAAAATTTCATTGGTAAATATAAAAAAAAAAAAAATGTGACGATTATCATGTTGAAAATGTGCCGAGAAGGAAGGAGCAAATGTAATTTTAGCCTACTTATAATAGAACTTGGTAAAGCGATAGAGAAAAAAAAATAAGATAATAAGTAACACGTTCAAACATTATTTTCATAATTTTAGCATTCAGTTTTCAAGTGTACGCGTAGAAAAGGAGGCTATATACCAGTGTACATATCAGTGGAATTTTTCTCTGCCTTTCGCCAGAGTAATTTTTAGTTTGCGTTATAATATTAAAACGTTATAAAAAACGTTTGTCCTCGACAAAGATATATTAATTTCAAATCGATCTCTCGAAGATCGATCCTCTGAGACGCGATTTTCAATATATCGAAATGATACTTTGTACATTAATATTTTGGATCGATTCGAAAAATCGATTCATTGGAAGAACGATGCATCGGCATGAATGATGCGTCAAGATTCTCGATTAGTAAGAGGCAAAAGGACAAGCGTGTTGTGTTTCGCTAAATTAACGTGACTTTCTTATTTGTAGGAATGTACCCTACACACACATATATATATATATATGTGTGTGTGTGTATATCAACTACTTGAGGCAAAAAGTAACTATTTAAAGAATGCTAGTAACTCACTAAATATCCCATTGCAATGTTGTCCGGAGCATGTCAGGAGTTGGCGACGCTGACTACGTAACTGGTTTTCTTACTTTTCAAACGGTTAGTTGTCTCGTTGGAATAATAATTGCAAATTCTTGTAGTCTCTGCGCGCTATTTATTATATCGATTGGATGATCAAATTGGAGATTTTATTTTTCGAAAATTATGCGTAGTAGTGATGTTGTAGAAAGCTAATTGAAGAGTCGTTGAAAATAAAGAAAAGAAAGGAAACTTGTGTTTATATGCGGCTACGTAAGTAGTAGTTATTTCTACTGTTCAAAATATGAAAAATGAAATATTTTTGAACGCAACCAAAGATTTTGTTGGTTGGCGCATGACACAATGGAGGTAAGTTTTAAATATTAACGAATCGTTAACGTTCATTTGCACGTATTAAATGTCATATTGTTTAAATCATAAATTATGCATATCTTACATAATTAATATGTTTTCGTCTGTGTCTCAATATAATAGATATGTGCATAAAGATGCGTGCGCGTTTTTTCCCATCTATTCGAGTGAAATTTGCAAACTTTAAATAGACGAACGTTAAAAGATGTTAGAATCATTCTTTGATATTTGCTTTTACAGAGGAAAGAGGAAAATATAAGAGGAATATACAACCAATTAGCCCCACCCTCCATATATACCAGTATATCCAGCATCAATCCAGCGGATACGCAAGATATGAATTGCACCGGGTTGTTTTTGCAATCATCTCGGATAGAAAATCAAGTTGTCTCCTCTAGTAACAATTTAAGAAATATCGTGGCAAAGAAAAAAAGTAGACATACTATAAATAAACCAATAATTACATCCTCAACTAACGAACGATCTTTAAGAAAGAAAGATTCCTTCAATGGCAAAACATTATTGATTAATGAGAATTTGTCTGCGACGGAAAAATATTTGTCAAATAAGGGAGACGGTTTTGATAATGTCAATTTTCTTAAATCGCAGAAAGACAATGCAAAGGGAAAAAAAGGCGATAATAATAACTTTGGCCGTCCTGAAGTGGGCATTATTAGAAGCCCCGAGGAAAGATCAGATAGAACTTTTTTTAACTGGAGAGTTATTTTAAATGAAAATGGTCACTTAGTTATTAAGGGAACATTAGAAAGGTAATTTTCAAATGACTCTGATATCTTATCTGTAATGCTTTTTCATTCTTCTTCTTCTTCTTCGCATTTACTTTTCATAGCGGGAAAATCGCACGCACTAAGCCCATACTTAATAGATTGACGGCTAGAAGCTTGGAATCTATTTTTAAACAAATATATCATCTTAAAGGGAATATTGTGGACAATAGAAACGGTAAGAAGAATTTTTTTACCAACTTTGGATTAATTAATAAATAATTATTTTATCTTTATGATAGGTCCGCTATTTTTTCATTTATTTAGAGTTACCAGAATACGTCCGAGAGAAATTCTTCAATGGTTTTCCCGATGATTGGGAAGATGTACTTGAAGTATGGAAATTATTTATTTCCAAGGGCTCGAATTCAAACTTTCATTGGCCAATCGAAATTACCGATAACGATAATGACGCGAATGGCAAAATGTCCGATCTAACATTTGAACGTACGAACGAAGAAGATGTACCGAAGTTTAACGAGTCAGGCACAGTTATTTCAACTGTACAAATGCCAAATGTCTCTAATTTCCAAATATCTTTTAGCAGTTTATGCGGTAATAATTGGAAGGATCGAACTAAAATTAACATGTACGCTCCTAGCGTGATGACAAAGAAAACGCATAATTATAAGGAAAATCAATGTCAGAACGAAAATGTTAATATACGTCGATTGTCTCTTCCTCTGAAAGACGATAAAACGAGAGACATGGAGGAAGATAAAATTGATATTATCGTTAATAATTTGCGGCATAAGGATTGCCCTGAAGAATACATTATCAAAATAATACAAATGTTTCATTCTCTCAATGATGTTTATCTCTATAGAGTGATGTCAAATGATACAGGTAAAAAGATCAATAATAATGGCCCATACCATGGTGATGACAAGTCTGCGTTCTGTGCCAACCAAATACAAGGTAATGAAGTGATAAGTAATTCGGAAAGAAGATCTTGTATTGTGGAATGTCATGATACGTTAGCTTTAAACGATTGTTGCACCGATCGCAATAGGTGCAAGATGGTGGAAGGTGCCTATAAGGAGACATCTGTTACGACTTTACAACGATCGCCTAAAAAGGACTCTGAAGTATTTGCAAGTGAAACTTATGCGACTGTCATATCTGAAAGAACATTATTGCCGAACGAAAGATTGTCAGTTAAATGGCGGCATCAACCTGAGGAAAGGAGAGGAGGAACAAATTATAATTCTGTAAATAATAGTCATGTAAAATTGGCAAAAGGAAATCGACCAATATACCGTAATAATTCTATTACCAATACAAGTATTGATAATGACGAGATGGAAAATCACGATTCGGAAATCAAATTGTCCGAATTTAGATGTAAGAGACATTTGAACATGACGGAGAACATAGAACCCAGTGGGAAAAAAGCCAAGACGATAAATACCTTTGTCGATGCGAATCATGTTGATCTAATTCATAGAACTAGTGAGAACGGTGTTAACCGTTCCACCAATAATAAAATGATGCCGTTGAAACAAAAGCAGAACGTAACGTCAACACCTTTGCCCATTGTGAAAAGTCATACTCTTGATATAAACCCAAATAAAGATGCGACCAATGATAAAAATATGATGGATGAAACAACTTTGTGCAGAAATATTATAACCGACCTTATTGGTGAACATAAGGGTGACTCGAAAGACGAGTCAATGAAAATGCAATCATGCAATTCAAAAATGAATCATGAAAATGCAATAGATCCTATTACCCTTGACACGGATACGCCCTTTTTAATATTAAATTCGACATCTTCCATTAAAACGCCTCGTTCGGTGCACACATCGAACGATGCATTTTTAAGCGCAAGGAAACCTCAACTATTGTCCGATTGGATACCAAGGGTTTTATTTGACCTTAAGTCCGCTTCCGAGTTAAGTTTGGTCTTTGAAGGTAAATTACTCAAGTAAGTAAGTAAGTAAGTAAGAATGCATTACGCTTAATAAATCGATCTGTGACTTATCATTTTGATTTACGTAGCGAGGCCGGCCACGTGGTTCATAGAAAATTTACGACTGAACGTATACGGAAACGGCTATCGACAAATTTAATCGAAGATACAAATCGAGAAGTTTATCGACTCGTCGGAGATCTGCGCGATTCTAAACACGGTAACATTACGCGCATTTCAATATACGATAACGCTTACGTTCTATAAATCGTATATAACAAAATATATATATATATATATATATATATATATATATATATATATATATATATATATATATATAATTATATTTAGTTGTACCAAAAGAATTACTGAGATATTGCCGCGAAGGATGCCCATTTAATATAAACGAATTTTGTAAAATGTGGAAATCATATCGAGGAGGTATTATAACAGTTTATTACACTTATCTTCTCGTCCGATAATCTATTGCTTCTCATCTATTATCATTAATTTTTGTTAAGCTAATACAAGAGAAATGGTAACAAAGGTAGGAAATGATATGATAGATATATTGAATGTACCTACAAGTTCAAGAGGACGTAGGATATTTCCACCGTTGAGTTATTGGACCGGTAGAGAAGTATTTTTACATTAAATAGTATTTTAAAAATAGATACTATATCGTGCATCCTATCAATTTAATTATGTTTTATTAAATATTTAGGAGAGCGCGTTGCTTTTAGAGATAACGAAGTAGTCTATACAACGGGTCGTTCTCCGAAGTGTTCTATAGCTCGATTGCCTGAAAATACAAGCAACAAATTGGTATGACGATTTCTTTTTAAACATCACTCCTTATGAAGATCACTTTCAAAATCCATATTCCGTACAATGTTTCGAGAAAGTAATAAAGCTAATGAGAATTATGCAAATACGAAAGCAATAAGAGCACACGTCGTAATTATACGGCACCTGCACATATATCAAAAGATAATGTGATTTTTTAATTTTAGAAAAAAAAAAAAAAAAGAAGAAAAAAAAGAAATGCTAAAATACATTTTACGGATAAGTTGATCGATATTATACATAATAGTTTCTACTTGCATATATATTCATTCAATTGTTGAAAAATCTTTCTTCCATTCAACGTGCATGTCTCCTTTCTGGCAGTTGTTTAAATCAATAATCTAATAATATTTTCTAGCAAGCGAAAGGAAAGATGTGCGATCGATCTAACGATCTTAAAATCTCTAGACAAAAAGGTGCAACTGATGATGCGTCGGAAGATGAAAATATCGTGGTATGTGATATAAATAATAATAATAATAATAATAATATCGTGTATATTTGATTTAACAGAAGATCGTTGTTTCATAATACACATCTATAAAATAATATTTTCATTTTTAAACGTATATCATTTTATCGCACAGTCATTACCTACTACTAATTTACAACAGCGAGTTGATGTACGGGCACATAGATCAACCGATCTGCAAAAAACGGATAGGAACAATGCTGCCGTATCACAATCGGATGAACGTAGAAAACAGTAAGATCGTTAAAAGCATACATTTATTAAAGATGTCAATTTTAATGTTAATGTTAATTTCAGATATGGCATAAGGCAACAGTCACCTATTAAGAAACAAAATCTAATGTACACTTATTACAAAAGTATTCCACACGCGGACGACATTTTGTCCGACGATCAAATATCTCAGTTATAAATCTATCCTCTTGTATTTTTAACGATAGTTGGTTAATGCAAGTTCTCGTTTTCCGATAAGATGTATGACAATAACATGTTATGATAACTCTTTGAAGAATTCTTTTTTAATTTCTTTTTTTTAATCATTTTTATTGATTATCGTACATTTATACAAGTTTAATCAAATCCGATAAAGGTGACGGATATTTTATTTGTTTTTCTTCAATTATAATTGAAAATTGTTTTTTTGCGTAGACTAAGAACGATAATGCATAAGTCTCGATAATTGGTATTGTTGGATCAGTACTGGCGACACTACTGAATCGCAAAAAAATAACCAGAGTTTAAACAGTCCGTCCGCCAACTTGATCCACAAAGTTGAATGCAACATTGTTGTTTTTTTTTTTTTAATACGTTTGTTTTATTCTGTCCGATTTATGTTCGATCGTCGATCGTGAATTTATAAAAATCCGAGTGGCAATCGCACGAAACATTTCTTTTTAATAAATAAATATTTGTCAAATCAAATGGCTAAGGCACATAGTCCCTACGTGGTGCGACGTTTCCGAGAAAAGACTGATCCGCTCGAAACATTCGAGAATGTCGATATTTCTTCCGGTCCAAGAAGGACCTTAGGCAAGCGATAGCTTTAGTCAACGAAGAAGAATTTAAAAAGATTATACTCCTTTAGAAAAATTAAAAGTACCCAAAGAATTCCTTTCTTTCTTCATGCGCCTACATTAGATTATTCATTATTGTAAGTGAAATAAATTTTTCTTCTTTCTTTCTCAACAATCCGGCCAATTTTTTTTTAGCACCCAATAATTAATAAAAACGTAGATGGCAAGTTCGCTGATAGAATCATCTAACTCTAGAGTAAAATTATTATTTTTTCATTCTTCCTCATTGGAGCGATCTTCCATTGGTTTCGATGGTTTTTTCTCTCTATTGCTACTATTCCACATACCGTAGAAGAAGTATATTACAAGACCTGTATGAAACATGTTATATATACATACGTTCGTGCATAAATACATAAGTGTGCGTGATTGCATTACCAATAATCATCCATATCAAGAATCGTATCCAAGTCATCGCATCCAACATCATCATAAGGTAAATGTTAATAAGTATACTGATTGCTGGTAAAAAGGGAACAAAAGGTACCTAAGGCAGAAGCGTGTCATGATATATTGTCGCATGGTCAATTATTTTAACCGATAAGTAAAGAAACATGTGGTAGATATAAAAAATGTAACGTACCGAAAATGCAAGTTTCTTGCCCGACGAAGGTTGAAGATAGATAAAGATTAGAGTAGAGATTAATGCGGTGACCAATACGATTATCGGCACAACGTAAAGAGCTTTGCCGTTAGCGATTTCTTTGGAAAATTGCGAAATCATCGCCGTAATAGAAATGCAAATAATGACTGCAATCAGGATCATCGTTATGTTACTATCACTTGAGAGAAATACTCACGCCAATGTAATGAAATATTACAGTAACAGAAAACGAGGCAAGTGACCAGTTGTCCGGTTAATTTCGTAGGATGGTCTAATCTGTTAGCATTAATTAGTTGCTTAATGACAAACGTCACAGTCCTTGGATCACGATCGTCCTTCTTCTCGTATGCTTCACTTTCTTCGTATCTTTGTGAAGAAACATTTGTCGTTAAAATTGTTCATTACTTAACATACATATGGTCATTACTTACAGCGCATCCTATTGCAAAATATATTCAATCGAAATGCATATACATAATATGTATATTTTCTTACCGTAATATAAGAACGCAGGCAGCAACTATCGAATAGGCAAGCAGTGTGCCTATACTCATCATATTTAACAACTGAGTAAGCTCGAACATAGCTGCTAAAACTCCTGAAAGAGAGAGAGAGAGAGAGAGAGAGAGAGAGAGAGAGAGAGCGACAGAAGGAAAGAATGGTGTTTTAATAGATTGCAAGGGACGAAAAAGAAAATAAAGAAAATAGTTTTCGTACCTGTAAGAATTCCTGCAGAGAAAGTGCCCATTATGGGTGTATGAAATCTTGAACTTACCTTTCCCATCCATTTAAATATCAATCCGTCGGATGCCATTGCGTAAATTATTCTTGGTAATGGAAACATTGCGCCTAATAAGCTGCAATTATATCATTAATTTATGCGCGTGCGTATATAGATAGGTATAAATTAACGTACGTACATATCCTATCATCGTTACCTAGCGCATAGTCCGCAAATCGCACCGACGCTCACTACCCATTTTGCCCAGTCCCAACCGATCACCTCAAAGAGATGTGGAAAAGGAGCATCGGGATTTTGTTCGTAATACGGCAGTACCATAGTTAATACGGCTGAGACGCCGAAATACGCGAGGAATACAACGGTTAAAGAAGCAACAATAGCTATGGGAATAGACCTTTGCGGATCTTTGGCCTCTTCGCCGGTAGTGGCCACACAGTCAAAGCCGATAAAGCCATAGAAACAAGTTGCCGCGCCGGTTATTATACCCGATATTCCATATGGCGCGAATCCACCTGTTCCCCGATCACAATTTGTTTCCGTACAAGGAGGCCGAGTTTTCCAATTGTTAACGTCAGCTTTGAATAAATACGCATTGATCAAAATTATGCGATCAAAGAGAGATTTTAGCAAAAAGGTATAACATAATCGTAATAGATTACCAGTGCATATACGATATTACCTTTGATGGAACCGGCAATTATCACGAAGAGGACGACGAAGAGATTCACCAAGGTGAAAAAGTTATTTGCAGTGGACGACTCTTTGGCGCCAAACGCTAAGGCAGCTGTGAAAAGTTACGTACGAATGTAATAAGTGCGGTAATAAATTATTTATGTATATACTTTCGGCTCGATGTTTTTCTTTTTTTCTTTTTCTTCTTCTTTTTCTTTTTCTTCTTCTTTTTTTTTTTATTAATAATAGTATCGGAATAGTTACCGGAAAACATAAGGGTGATACCGAAGGCGAAGAAATCAGGATAAGAAGATAAGTGTTCAAATTCTATATGAGCGGCCGTTTCAAAGGCATTTCTCATGCTATTGTTGAAGAGAGCATCGACGTAGGTGCTAAGGCCACGTACCACGCTAGCCGAACCGATCATATACTCTAAGATTAGCGTCCAACCTATTAGAAAGGCGACGAATTCACCCATTGTCACGTAACTATAAACATAAGCGGAACCAGCTCGCGGCACCCTCGCCCCGAATTCAGCGTAACAAAGACCTGAAAATATATATTTATAATATCGATCGAAGGGAATCGAGCGAAACTAAAGTTTCAGCTTTGGCGATTAGAACGACATAATGTGTAAAGCGATTGGTAAACGCCCAATGACCGGCAAATATCGATGCCACGGCTGCAATTAGGAAGGAGATTACAACGGCTGGTCCTGCGATATTTTTTGAGACTGATCCTGCCATGACGTAAATTCCAACGCCAAGAGTGGATCCGATACCCAGAGCTGTAAGGTCCAACGTTGATAGGCATCTCTCCAATTTCGTATTTGCATTAATATTTATCCGCTTCTTTCGACTGAAGGCTTTGTACAGACTACGGAAATTCCATAATTTCATATCGAGTAACTGTAAAAAGTTATGACGTTTGTTGGTTTTTTCTTTTTCCTTTCTTTTTTCCTCTACAACATGATATCGAACGTGCGCGTGCATGCAAGAAAAATTGATCATCCTCCAATCGATCGATGAAGCACTCGTGTCGAGTCTTCGAGCTCGTGTCTTTTTCGCATTAATTCTAACGAAACCATTTTTATTTACGAATAAAAACGAGTGAGCAAACGTTTTACTTACCGGTAAAACGTTCATCAATATATAATCCATTTTGGTCTACAGGGTCTTACGAACGATCTTAGGATCGAATTATGTTAGCGTTTCTATCGATTCGCGTCTGCCACGAGACTAAGCGTTAATTGAAATAATGCTCGTTAAATTGTGCGCAACGCTCGTCGTGCCTAATGCCGATACTTTAAATCTTTCAATTGGTCGAATTATATTTCTTAACAACATAGGCCTTGCTTTAAGTTTTATCTAACAATGAATCTTTTATATCGAATCATTCTCGATCGCGATCCTTTCTTTCGATGGAAAATTAGCACGAAACTGTACCGTGTCACGAGTTTACAATGATGAAGCTTTCATTTATCTATTTACAAGCGCATAGATAACGTAATTAATATAACATTTCATTCTGCTCGAATCCATTTCTTTTTCTTCTTTCTTTTCTCTCCCGTTTCTCATAAGAATTATTTTCCAACGATATGCATCTGCATGCCTAAGTATATATTTCCTTGGAATATACTTCTCAAATCTCAAATAAGTAGATAATTGAGTTTTTATATCTTATTTTCGTTTCTTTCGCTTTGTCGTGTCTGACAATCTCTGTTTTATGGTTATCTAAATATCAGATTATTTCGGTTATTGTTACCTGTTGTTGATAAGGGATCGACATATTTCTACGATAATCAATACGATAATCGATACGATCACTGGATGTATTCCGAGTACTCATTCTTTTCTTTTTTTTTTTTTTTTTTTTCGTTCCAACGATATTCTGCATTTTATATGAATAACACTACAAAAGCGGGGATTTTTATCGAATTTCATTGTAAACACTAAATGATGCATGCTTGGCAGGCGAACGAGAGATATCACTTTTTATTTAAATCTTTCATATTTTCGATATATTTATGTAAGACGAATTCGTGATATAATATCAATTGACGAATATATCAGAAAATGATTAAAGAAGATTTGCCACGAAATCAAAGGATCTTTTTCAACACGTTTTTCCAACAAGTTTTCACTCAACTTCTCGTTATTCTCGTAATTCTCGTTAATCAATCTCAATTCTTTAATCATTTATTTCTTCTTATTTGAAAATGTTTTTACGCACGAAGAAAAGAAATATTGTATAAACTCACCCAAAGAAGAGCTTCGAGCTCTCTTGTCAGCTTCTGCTATTCCGAAACAGTTCTACTCTGGGACAATTCTATCAACTATCGATTATAAGGACTGTTTTACCAAATATATAACTATTTTTCTTCCGTCTTATCTCAACAGATATGGGCAGATTATCCCCAATAAGACAAGTATGATATACGATTGGATCATAAAGAGGATAAATCGATAACGTTTCTTTCTTTCTTTTTTTTTTTTTTCTTTTTTAATATTGTTCTCACACACGTTTCGTACGCTTGACTTTGTCATTTCGGGGAATTACTTATTGTTAAAATTATAAATACGATTTTGATATTGTACTTTGGAATACATGTAAAACAAAAGATTTATGATCGAATGAAATTCATCTATAAAAGGAATAACGGATATTCTTAATAAAATATCTTTATTAAAATAACAAAGTGGACGGGAATTATATGCATTGACATAGAAACAAATGTTCGCGTATGAGCATCCAGCTATGCGCGTCCAAATATACATATACGCATGTATGTATATAAAATTACATGAAATATTTCCATGGAAAGTAACATTTCATTAGGTAGGTATATGCTACTGTCCTATAAAAATAATTCATATACATGCGGTATGAGTACCTTTTGTGTGTGTATGCATATATATATATATATATATATATATATATATGTATGCATATATATATATATATATATATATATATATATATATATGTATGTATGTATTTGTCTTTCGGATGATCGAATAAATATGAAATGCTTGGACAATTATGTATTAAAGTTATATAAAAAATACTTATTAACTAATATAATGAATATATAAATAGTCTAAATTATGGACGGACTTTCTTCTATGCAAAACTTATTTGTACAAAACATTTGTATTGTAAATTAAATGTAAGTGTTCATACGTTCCTATAAAATATTATAAAAATATACCTATTAACTAATTAACGTTTCTATAAAATGTTAAATATATTACATCGTTGCTTTCCAATCAAGAGATGATACAGACATCTGTCACGTTCCATTCGACGTATAATGGACTCGTGTCTTCGATATTGAGTAATACTACATGTTCCAATAAATGGAAGCAATGTTTAATACGATAATCAATTTTATCTACCAAGTAGAAAGACGGAAAGTAATGCCAAGATGATACTTCCAACAGTAGCTCTTACTTTGCTTGCATCTGACTAAATCGATGGAGCGGACAAAAAAGTAATTATAAGATAACATCGTCTTTCAAGATTAGTACATGATTAATCGCGCTTGTGTGTTTCTATATATACATATATATAGCGTAAGTTATACTTACAATGATATAATAGTTGCATTTGTCTCCGTGACAACATTCCGAACATTTCCAATCTTGATACCAAATATGAGTACACAATGGCATGTTATTGCGTCTTATCCTTTCGCATTCTACTTTCGTCGAACACCTTTTGGAAATATAAAATTGTTTCTTTGCACCTTGCGACCAATACGGAGTACCTGTGAAAGATCGGATGTGAGTAGTTGTAACATAACCTCTATCCGGATAAAACTAAGAAACTTAGGAAAACTCACTGCCCCACTTGATTTCAGTTAAACATACATCCTCTCCCTGTTCACATATTTTTATGCTTTTTAAGCATTTGTCTTCATTATCGGCCTGATCCGTGCAAACATAACATTCCAGGGCGTGACCTATAACAATGTGTTTATTATATTAAAATAATGATAGCCCATTAATAGATTATTTTACGAATACTCACTAATCGGATTAGACAAGATAACGAGAATTATGTACGAGATTTTGAATGAGTACCACATTTTGTTGATTACTTTTAATATTAAAAGTTAAACTGCAAGATAAAACGGATGCATGTATAGCGTGTCTTTGAATTTACTAATTTGACTTGGACGACACCCATTAGCGTTAGACGCGCCATCTAGCGTTACAAATACAATTTAACATAGATTTTATGATTCATATTGTATAGTATGTATACGTTGGCGCTGTAATATTAAACAGAAGCCTTTACCACAAATACCAAGCGTATGTTTTATCTACTTTTTCATCCGCTGAATGATATAAATCGGGGAGATGGTTGAATCGCAAGGAAATTCATCGATCGTATAAAAAAAGTTTTTTATCCTATCGTCGGTTCTATTTTTTTCCATTCAATCATCGACAATGCTTTTTAAACAGGTACGAATAATTTTCCGATCATACAAATATTTTCAATCATGAGATTAGACAAAAGGATAAAAAAAATATTGCATCTTTCGCGATCGATCACACTTTATTGGTTTCATGTTTCCGTGATCCTTAAAGCGCAAAGAATCGATGGTTAGGCATAAGCACAAGCGCGTAAGAACACCGCGCACGATCGTGTTATTAAAAATAGCCCTAGGGTAGGTATTATTGACCCGAGCGTCATAACTCTAGCTATAATTCTTTCCGGTCGAGCAACCTGAAAAGAAGGGCTAGTAGGAGGATTCTTTCTTTCGATGATTTTCTATTGATTTAAAAATGTATTCTTTTTCAGAAATTTTTCATGCTCGAATTTACTACAAGAAAAGAAGAAAGGCGTAAAAGGTTATTTCTCTCTCGCTCTCTTTATATATACATATGCATATATATATATATAAATATAAATAGAGTACTTTCTTTTTAGAGCAGGGACAGAGTCAAAAATAAGGAAGAAAGAAGGAACGTTAGGAGAAATAAGAATATTAGACGCCGAATAGAAAGGATAAAGGGAGCGATAATGGGAAAGAAGGGAAAGGAGGAGAATACGGTTGGAAAGCGGATTACGTTCACTCGTTTGCAGTCTCGCTCGTCTGTTCGTTCTTGTTCAGTGTTGCTTTCGTAGCCTTACTCCTCCTCATAGTCGTTGGATGTCGATATTCGAGTGCGCGGCACAGGCTGAGCAGTGGCAGCTCCGAGTCACTGCGCCGAGAATCTAAAATTATCGGGCGGTCCACGATAGAAGAGAGGAAGGGTAATCGAGAGGTAGAACCAGAAAGAGGAAGAGAGAGAGAGAGAGAGAGAGAGGGAGAATGTGATAAACGCGAGAAGAGATTGGAAAGAGAGAGAAAGACCAAAGGTACAGTTAATAGAAAAAGAACGGTTATTGTCAGAAGAATAGAGGAGTATAAAGGCAAGAGAAAGAAAGTACGGAGTTGAGCAATAGTTGATCCATTGGACAAATAGACGAACGGACAGAAAAACGTGCTACGAAGTTGAAGTAAAAAGGCACGTTGATCGGGAGAAGAGGTGGGAGAGAGGAAGAAACGAGTAAGCGAACGGACGGACGGACAAACGAACGAATGGACGGATAAACGAACGAACGAACGAACGAACGAACGAACGAACGAACGACGAACGAACGAACGAACGGACGGACGGACGGACGGACGAACGGACGGACGAACGAGCAAGCCGAAGGGGGTGAGGAGGAGCCAAGAGAGAGAGAGAGAGAGGCAAAGCGAGGTAGGTCGACGTCGTGGCACGGGCTTATACCGCGCGCGCGGAGTAGCCTACCTACCACCCATCGTGCGAGTTCTCTCGCTTTACGTTCTGTCTCTTGGTACGAACGATATCGAGGCTGCTGCGACCCGATTATATTGCTTTCGAGCGACTCTTTCAGTAATAGAAGAAAGAAAAGAAGTGAAGTACGAAAGGACGAGTTAGGAAGGACTTAGCCAGATTCGAAAAGAAGGCTAAGGAAGCAGAGGAGGAGAAAGGGAGTGAAGAGGCGGAAGAGAAATTGCGATAACCGCGAGGGTCTGCCTAAGACCCCCGTCGGTCCAAATCTATCGCGTTCGCGATAAGACGTCGCCATGGCGGAGGAACAAGAAACGAATAACACGTGCGAGGATTCTCTCGGTCCTGGTGATACCACCACTGCTTTTGCCAAGAAACTACGGGGCCGGAAAGGAGCACTCAAGAAGAAAAATGTATACATGGTTAAAAATCATAGCTTTATGCCACGTTTCTTCAAACAACCCACATTCTGCAGTCATTGCAAGGACTTTATATGGTAAGTTGAAATCTTTTTTTTGCATTTTTTAGTAGTACAAATAATCTGGATATCGCATTTTCGATTTCTGGAAAGAGGTTTCTTCTTTTCTTTTCTTTCTTTTCTTTCTTTTCTTTCTTTTCTTTCTTTTCTTTCTTTTTTCCCACAGATATATGTATTTATAAACATATATTCATGCATATACTTATGATATAGTAGTTGCACATGATATACATATATATATTCTTCCATCTTTCGTGTTATTTTCCCTTTTTAAATAGTACCCTTTACGAATCAGGCCGTTTCTTAAGCGCTAATCGCTAATTGTCTTTCATGTATGCTCGGTTCTTATTATTAGATCGACTATCTTTACAATTTTTGCGAGTATTATTTTAACTGTAATAAATACCTTATGTTATAATCAATGTCAATCGTGCGTCATCCATAACATTTTTTATCGTTTATTTAATTGGAAAAGAAAAAAAAAACACTGGTATCGACCAATCGCATTCTTGCACCTCGATATCGACACATCGCTCCGGGATTAAACGGATCGACTGTGCACCGACAGCATGGTGAATCCAGGGGTATCGTCTGATTCATATCGTTCTGTTTGATGCTATCGAACGAGCGATTTCTTTTAATTCACATCACATAAGGATATTAACAGGCATTTATAGTCGAAATTTTTTTCTGTCGAAATAAACACACGTCACAGTTTAGAGAACAATTAATTTGACTATCCTCAACTAAAAAGATTCTTTCTCGGTCGAACTATATATTCATATCCATCTATCCATCCATCTATCCATCTATCCATCTATCCATCTATCTATCTATATATATATATATATATATATATATATATATATATATATATATGTATATGTCTATTCCTTAATCCTTTTTGGCGATCATTTAATTGGATTGGAAAATGATACCATTAAATACCGAAAAGCAGTTAGTCATTATTTATTTTAATTTGAAATTAAGTTTCTGATGAAGCATGTTGAAATTCGATCGAGATTTTAGTCTCATCGAATTTACCGGTAGAAAGGATCTTTCAAATATAAAATCAAATAGCTCATTCTAAAGAAGAAGGAACATAGATCCGAGAATGAACAGAAGCAATACCTGTGTCCGTTGAGGATAAAAAAGTAATGAAACGAATGACCGAGTAGAATCATATATTTTTCTACTTATCTTTCATTTATCGTTATAATCGACCGATTTGATCTCTGCTTGCAAGGTAGGTAAAAAAAACTACTGCCTGATTAGGTGATTTAATTTTTGAGACTTTTTCCTTCGCGCGTATAATATCGAACATACGTTATCGAATTTTGTGGTTTTCAAATATGATTTATAAGGAAGTCGAATGGTCTAACGACATGCGTCACGAGTTTATAGTATCTTGGCTCATTCGTCACTTGCTAGCACGAGGAAAAGACGACGGCCTTGTCGCGCGACGTACAACATATATATATATATATATATATATATATATATATATATATACATATATATATATATATATATGCATATATGTATACACGTATATATGTACACACGTAGAAGCTAGGAGAGTATGCCATTTTAACGTCCTTATTTCCGGACGATACGATAAAAAGGCCTGTTTCTTTCCTTCCTTCTTGAATTAATTATTATTGAAGTTGCATTAGAAATTTCTTTACGTTGGATCTTTATGCGAGTATGAGAAAACATGAACATTGTAAGGACGTTAACGTTTCATTTCGCAGCAAAAACATTTTCATCCGTCTACCTATTCTGATCAATGATAACTGAATATTTTCTACAGTAGCTGAGTTATTATCAAATTTGACGCAGTGTTCCTCAAAAACTATATAGTAGCCAGATAGTAACTAAATAACGACAGTAACTAGATATTGTAAATCTTGATTATCTCTGATCTTCCTTCCCTCTCTTTCTTTCTCAGTATAAATGAAGATTAATCGAAATAATCGAAGATAAATCGTAAGGTGAGATACTTCGGAGCCATATACTTTCAATAATTTTTAACGCCCGTCTGTCGATCGTTCCTTTTACTTTAATTAGTTCTTTATTCCTAAGATACGTGAGATATTTAATATAAAAGGATAAAAAAATACAGTAGAGATGGGCTTAAACGATCGAAGAATTGCGAAGCCTTTTTGCCTCTCAAATGAAGTGGATCATTTCATTTTAATATCTTTTCTATTATTGTGAAAGACAGTAGACGTTTTTCTTTTACTAATCGAAACTCAGGCATGTAAAATATTCAAAAAATGATTTCCATTAATTTCTTTCAGTTCACGGAAAGCGATGAGAATCTTATCGTACGTACATATATCGTACATACATATTATATATGCATATTATAGCCATATAATACATATTTCATTTATTTATATTTAATTTTCTCGTAGTACATTCTCCGAGTCATCGAGAAATTGATCTTCGTTTAATGTTAATAGAATAATTTAAAATACGATTCGGTAATATATATATATATATATATATATATATATATATATATATATATATATATATATATGTATATGTTTGTCGTACACCGACGTATCTTGCAGACAAATTGAAAAAGGTCGAGCGGGATACCTTAGGAGAGCAACAATGCTTTAAATTTGAAAAATCACATTACACTGGTGTCTTTTACGTCGTTGGGCGATTAACGTACACCACGAAACATGCACGTGTCGCGGGTACAAGGATGTGAATACACATGTGAACACGTGCACATTGCATTATGCAAGTCGAGTTTATCCGACCCTCTTTGCCGAGTTTTTATATAGAAAGCAACGGGGACTTCGAAATCGATGAAAACCAGGCTAACCCAATTAGGTTGAAACAAAGAGACTTTTCCTGGCTATGCGAGAAGAGATATAGATAAATGTGTCGACTTTATACTTGGTTTCATTAGACAATACTTAGTCAAGCTAAGATAAATATTTTAAAGAGCGAATAATTTAATAAGACGTTTTGGCAAGATGTCATAAGGTCGCTCTTATTTCTTTTTCTTTTTCTTTCTCGATTAACCCGTTGCGATCAATGACGAAGAGAAATGCGAATGCGTACTGCAAGTGCTCTTCAAATTTTGCGTATTAGATTTGTCATTAATTTCGACTCTCCATGTATGAATAATTATTCTAATGGATCTATACGATTTATTAACTTATTCGTTTGTTTCTTCCTTTTTTCTATCTTTATCGTATAGATAAGTGTCCACAATATGAAATATATTATACATTAACGTATGCCTTGATAAATCAATGACTTTACGTATTTACGTTTATATAACCAGTTAGTAATTCACCAGTTAGTTATACGGATAATAATGAGGAATTGAATTTGCTGTTAAATGGGAGACGTAATTACGATCGTTTTTAAGGATCACTACCGCCACGCGAAGCTGACTTATGCAATCGGTATTGCGAAACCATTCGACTGCTATAAATTTCGAGAGACATGACACTTTTCAATTATGTTTCAAGTTCTAAACGAGATTATTACAAGATTATTTAAATTTCTATCTAACGATCGTAAGCAAAATAAAACGAAAAAATTCTAAAACTTTATTGTTTATTCTCCCTTTTTGGCTAAACTTTAAAACAAATATTCCAACGAAGCCTAAAAATATTGTATTAAAAATATTCATATAATGTGTAGTTATGCTGATTGCAATGTTAGACTGCGAATAAAATGCGGAAATGTACTCTTTGTATTCTTACCGATTCGAAAATGCACAACGGTAGTAGTCGTATATATTGTATGCAAGTGAAAAGATTGTAAAGATTGTAGCTAATCAAATGCAAAATCATTAATACGGAGAGAATGAATTTTTCATTTGGAAAATGTTTTTTTATTTGCCAAGTATTGTCGTGAGTAATGTGTACTTCCACTAAAATATGAGCTCGATTAGTATATATACATATATTGTCTATGTATTTGCCATATTAAATAATTGCTAATATACGGTATACGTTGCTAATCTCAAATGTTTGTATATATACATATCTATGATCCATTTCTTTTTTTTTTTCTTTACATCTGCAAAGATCTACATAGGTTCATAGAATTTGTCATACGTGCCATTGCAGAAAATATATGTATATTTCGCTTTAAGCTTTGAAGTAATGTAGGCTAATCACAGATTTGCACAGTTTCTTTTTCTTTTCTTTTTTTTTCTCTTTCTCTTTCTCATTCTACTTTCCTCACGCTTCTCTTTTACCCCTCTCTTATTATCTCTCTGAGCTTCTTCTTGGGTTTCTTCTTCAATCTTTTATCCCTTTTTTTCATTCTTTCTTGCATTACCTTTTTCATTTATCTTGAATTATTTTTCTCTTCATTATTATTATTATTATTATTATTATTATTATTATTATTTTTTACCGTCTGTATGTATTTTACTTGTATATAAAAGAGCAAAATCGTCTGTCGATTTTCTATGCATTTGAACAAAAAAAAAAAAAAAAAAAAAGAAAAAAAGAAAAGAAAAAGAGAAAAAAAAAAGAAAAAAACATATTGAACGATCATGCATAACGGTCATATAGAAACCTTGAAATATTGATTTGTTCGTTGAAGCTGATTTAATCGACGGTCTAGCACAGAGGCGTCACTTGTTATACAGCCTATAAACAAAGGCTGACGTTGTAAATGTACTTTTAGCTATATCGGGAAAAATTGAGAATTCCAGGGGTGAGGAGGATTCTCCGCTTTCTCTTTTACAGCGGGCGGAAAAAATGTAGCAAGATGAATTCTGATTGCATAGGTCATTAATTGATAACTCCGATAGATGCGTCATTTATGCATATGCACATATATGTCTATACATATTTATCATTTTTGATAAGCGATATCAGGTGTTATTTTACTCGTAATATTTCTCTTCCTTATACGATACTTTTTTTTTCGTTTTGTTTTAGGGGCTTCGGAAAGCAAGGATATCAGTGCCAAGGTAAGAGGGTCAGTCTGATCTCACCGACCACCTCTTCGCCAGGTGTGATCTTGAGGAAGACCTCTGGGCACATTTTACTTGTGTTTCAGTCTGTAGTTTCGTCGTTCACAAGCGATGTCACGAATACGTGACCTTTACCTGTCCTGGAGCGGACAAAGGAGCTGACTCGGACGTGAGTGTCAATACATATCTAATGTCAAACTTTTATTTTTCATTTCTTTTTCATATTTATATTTTTTTTCTTCCTTTTATTCAAATAATTCGCCTTGTCTTTCTCCTTCGCTCTCATCCGAAGCCAAGGTTACAATGCTTAATCGAATAGAAGTAATGCAAAACTTGAACGCGATTAACGAAAAAACTCTTTTGCACTATGCATCCGTAATTTTCATAAATATTACAAATTTTAATAAAAATAAATGTCAATTAGCAAAGAAGATATTTATTAAATTGGCCAAAAAATTACAATTTCAATCTATGAGTGCGCGAAAATAAATTAATTTTTCAAATTATAATATTTTTTTTCTAATATCACGATTTATCTCGTCAAAGGGTAAATAATACAATTTAGCAAGACATTAGCATTGGTAAGATATGGAGATGTAATGAGAAGTGTAAATGAGATCGTTGGCCATGAAGAAGAGTGATGGAGAGAGAGAGAGAGAAAGAATGAGAGAGAGAGAGAGAGAGAGAGAGAGAGAGAGAGAGAGAGAGAGAGAGAGAGAATGAGAGAGAGAGAGAGAGAGAGAGAATGAGAGAATGAGAGAGAGAGCGTGAGAGAGAGAGAGCGTGAGAGAGAGAGAGAGAGAGAGAGAGAGAGAGAGAGAGAGAGAGGGCAACAGCGGCTAAAATCCTTCAGCATTTCTTGCACAGCGCACGATTGGCCTAAGCGTTTTCAGCTGTTCGTTTAACCCACGCTTAAACCACAAACGCGCTAATGCTGAATAATTTTGCAAATAAGTACGATCAAGAAAATATATCTATTTTTCATGGGAAACCAAGATGTTTTCGGCTCGTTGTTAAGAACGTACATTAAATAAAAACGTATGGCCTTTCGATAGGAATATTTATTGCATCTCTCGTTATCATGAAGAAATAGTAGAGGAGTTTTGTTACTTTTGATAATAATCGAATTCTTATCAATAAATCTTTATTTTTGCACAATAATTAACGATAATTGTACATAAAGTAGATATAAGCGAACCGCAAACAATCTATGGTATCATAAAACTTTTCGATTCTTTCAGTGAAATATAACCGATGTATACTTATGTTTTTTCCTTTTCGGTAACAATTTTTCCGTGCTTTTGCGCTTCAAAGACAAACGGTTTTTCCTCTATCGATCATTCTACATCAGATGATCATGGATCTCTCCGTTACTCGCGTCAATATAATTACGATACGATAAGGATTAATGGTTATTTTGGAATATACATATTACTCAGTGATATGGTTAGTATTAATAGATATTTTTTCGAGTATTAATATATTCTCTAAAGGAAGTTGGCATTTGATCGTACAAGTGCAACAAATCATAGTCTTTTTATATTTTTCATTGACAAATAAGTCTCACTGATATAATAATTCTATTGGAATGTTAGGAGCTTTTGCTAAATGAAGAAACGATTATAAAAGACTAAAAAGATAAACGATAGGTATTAATATAGATTCATTGTTACTCCTTTTACTCTACTCTCTTTTCATGATCGGAAATTATCATTAAAACTACGTAATATCCTATCCCGATGTGTGATCGTTCTTCAGCGTTCCTCAAATTGGGTTTAATTTCGGTCCCATTATTTCTTTAATCTCATTTGATTAAAGGCTTACGAGTTAATTTGAAGTTAATTTGAAGTTAATTTAGTTATCATCAAAGCCCATCCAATAATATATTATCATATATAAATTTGAATTATTTAGAATTGATCGGTTTGTACGAAGCGAATTTATTTGTATCATTGAATAATCTGTTTTTATTAACAATGTTTATCTTAGATATCTTAACATTAGATATCTTAAATCTGAATTTATCGAGATTAGACGGTCAATCTATTTATCAATTTTGACCGGAAAGATCCATCGATCAGATGACATTCGTATTTCGTGATTCAAAATCGCAATATCTGTGTCATAATCCGAGAGTCTGCGTGCGTGTGCACGATGTAATGGTGTAATAACGCAGGATACGCGGACGAAGCATCAATTCAAGCAACACACCTACAACAGCCCCACGTTCTGTGACCACTGCGGTAGTCTTCTCTATGGTGTCATCCACCAGGGCATGAAATGCCAAGGTATCATTAAATCAAGCGAAAGACCACACGAGATACACGCACTTTCACCACACAGGCACACGAAGAAGATATACATATATACGACCACCAATCGCACAACTTTTATCGTTTTGATCTACCATATATGTGGTGTTGCTTTGTCTTCGTCTTATATTACCGTTCTTCTGCGTATACTCTTCTTCATATTCATTTAATTGTCTATCATCTCATTTCTTCTTCTTCACTTCGTCTTATTATTATTCTAAATATTCCTCTATTTGTAAATAAATTTTTTCCTCCAAATAAAATGCGGTGAGTACTTACACGTATCTTGTCGTCATCGTCTTTATATAAGAAAGGTGTGCATTGCCATATTTTATATAAGTTTTTAGGTGTTTACGAATCGTGCACGCGCATGGAAGGAGACGCGAAATTAATCGAATAAATAAATTATTCTACAAGCTTGAAACGAATATGAAAGGTGTATGATTATTCTTAATACGATGCAATGCACCTATATATACGCTACATTATCTTTCCAATTATAATTATTTTTCTTCGCTCCTTTTCCCGACCTTCTTTCTCTGGGACAAATTATTGCGTTCAATGATTCTTTCAGTTCTGAAAAGGAGCATCTCCGATTGCTCGTTTACGAAATCTCGTTTACGACTTTACAAAACTCGTTATTATTTGGTGATAAGTAAAACCAAATCACACATACACACGTACAAATGTAAAATGTTTTATGATATAATGTCGTTTTGAATTTTCTTTTAAAATGGAGAAGGACAAAAATGGAGAATTTTGTTGCTGCGACAACGATCATGGAAAGAAAGTTTCGAAAATATTTTCAATACATAGTTTGAAATACATCGTGTGTCTTTGCGTGTCGGTCCGTATTGCGAAGAAAGTTTATTTATTATTATTTATTCATTTATTTTGTTTCTCTTTACAAATTCTCCTTTATCCAAATTATTTTTTCTTTCATTTTCTTACACTTTTTTTCCACATTCGCGTGCACGATCTCATTGTTCCACGGTATTATTGAGTGTACATATCTACATAAATGCATACGTGCATATTTATACATACATATAAATGTATGTGTGTGCATACACATGTACACATACATACGTACATATATGTGTATATATATATATATATATATATATATATATATATATATATATATATATATATGTATTTATCATAGAGCGCTTAGTCTACGGTTAAAATGGTTTTATTTTTTATTGCTTTGTGTACCTTCTCTCAAAATTCTGATATATGTAGTAATGTAGGTAGGATTCGAGAAATGACAAAAAGCTGTCAAAGACTTTGCATTTTCTCGTTTTATTCAATAAATATCGTTATTGCATCGTTGCATCGAGTAGTATAGAATAGAATTCTCTCATACTTTTAACGGACATGGGATTAAAAATATTTCTCTTATGGTTGGACTTGTATATAATCGCTATGTAAAATTCATTTTACAGCACAGCATAGACGAGCTCACAACGTATACACGGTCACTACGTTCTGTACATATATGTAAATGTGTTCTAGTCTCTGATGTTCGAATTATTGTGTACACATACGTGTATCTTTTTAATCAGTTGTACGTTACATGCCTCGTTTAAATTGTCCGCAATTTTTACATTAATTGGAGCACTTTCGGACCGCCGTGTAAACTTTCTTGGATGTCTTTCTCCTTTCTACCCTTCTCCTCGTCTTTATTCGAGGTCTGTTTCTTTTCCTTTTCTCTTTTCCCTTTTTAATTGCATTCCCTGGCTGTAATGTATTTTGTCTATTATTTTTCTATTTCTTGTTTTTCCTTTTCTTCTTCTTCTTTTTTTTCTTTTCTTTTTCTTTTTAAATGTGAATCATCCCTTGCTTTACAAATTAAAATTTACAGCTCTTTCTTCTCTCTCTCTCCCTCTCTCCCTCTCTATAGACTCACTCTTTTACTTTTCTTAAATTTTCTTTGGCCGACCAGTTGGAGATACCCACGATTGTAAATGTGCCCTTTAAAACGAGTACGTGAGATAACCATGCTTTTCTTTTTAACAATATATCGTGATTAATAGTTCCTTTCGTATATTCATCTTATGGAAAGGTAATTAATAATCGATCTATATAACAGAAAGAGATTAGATATAAAGGATAATAAAAATATGTTTGTAGTCGAAAGACGAGGCATGCTGCTGGCAATGCACTTCTTAACCATTACATTTCTTAAAGCGGCGTTTGGAATTTCGCTCCTTAGATCGCAGCTTTCTTCGAAATTCGAATTCCGGCAAGAATTTTCTTCTTTCTACAATTTATCCTCTTTAAATAAGACATTATACAGGATGGATTGTTATTAGGAATATCGTGTACATCGATTTCGTGATAGTCGAAGCTACGCATAATTTCTTCTCCACTCGGTTATTTCCCCTTTATCCGTCCGGGCTTCCTAACTGAAACTATTCGAATGTTTATATTCCATCGTAAGCGAAAGTATCGGACGGAACTAGTTACTCGATTTGATAGAGAAAATGTCTTCTTTTATCGATCGCCATAAATGAAAGAAAATCTTTTTCTCAAAGTCGTAACATATAGAATCGAAGCATCCATAATTGGAGATCATGCGTCATAACACATACTATTTCCATTTTCTTTTCTTAACTTATTTTTTGCGATAGTTTGCTTTGCCGAAATGAACAAGTACGAGAATAAGGATGATTATATTAGTTGTTGCGTTATCGTTACGCGTCAAAACAAAGTGCCCTATTATAGCCCTATCGTCGATGCCACGCTATCATCACGCAGTTGTTTGTTAACTTGGTTCCTTTGTTGCTTCTGTCTGAGCTTTTGGGATGACTTACACTAACAAGTAGTCATCGTAGACGAAGGGGTTACCTCGAGAGGAACTTTATTGGGTATCGATCGGCACACCACCGTCTCTCGATCTCTCCCACAGGATCAGACCACAATGAAGGACCGGGCTTCTCTGGGCCCCTGTTTCTTGTTCCCAGGCGGTGAGCGCCCCACACAAATGGGAGGTTTTCACTTACCTGACGCCAACCTTCTGCGACCACTGCGGCTCGATGCTTCATGGTATCTCGCATCAGGGACTCAAGTGTTCAGGTAGTTAAATAATGAAAAACGACAAATCAGAATTATTTATTCGTTTCAAGAAAGATCTCATAAAAGCGACTGTCGCTGTTCTGTAGTTTTTATATAGGGGAAAAATGATATGGCCCGTGCAACTGTTTTGCTCGAAGAAGGATCGATCTCGGGTTAATCGGGATTGCCCTCCAATTGCGCACCTTCTTTTTTCTTCCCTTTTTTCTTTTCCTTTTTCTTCCGAGATATAATTCGCCTTTTTTCCCCTTTCTTCCTTCGTCGAATTGCAATGTAATCGTTGACTTGGAGAATAACTTTGTGATCGATCCATCTTCGAGTTCGACGTAAACTTCGTAAAATATGTAAGCTTCGTTTGAACGTTAAAGAAACCTGCGCTGGATAGTGTTTCTCTCCTTAGATCGGTAAATGAGAGAAAAATGTGGATTAGATCGAAAGTGACACAATATTCCTATTATAATAATTATATTTATTTTAACAAATATAATTATTATCATACCGTTAGTTACATTCTTGTTCGCAAAACTGTGTGATACATCGGACGACGTTGAAGCTGCTGATCGTATGAAGCTCCTTTCATTGTGCTACGTGCACTTTCAAGCGAAAAGTAAAATTCGTTTCGTGTGTTTCGCTTTTTTGACGAGTTTCACGTTTAACGCGAAAAGGATAGGAGGAAGTAAAGAATTCGTCTTAGAAGATTCAACACCACACACACAAATGGCACGTAATCTCATCAAGATTTTTTCCTCGATTATCCTTTTATCGTTTATCACGTAGTAAGTATTCTTCTTTATTTGATATAGAATCGCAAGGTTACGATTTTCCATAAGAAGAGTTCTATATTTTAGTTTTTTTTTGTTTTGTTTAAATGTCGAAAAAGACTGTCAAAAACTTTGCAGTCTTATGCTATTCTGCCAATAGTATGCTCGTAAAATTTGTCTCGACCGTGTAGTGTATACGTATCAACGTATTTAGATAGATCGTTTCTCTATATTTCTTTGTCTTTCCACTATATAGTTGTTTGTTCCGATGTTTACTCAAAGTCGACTGTTCTCTATCCCTCTCTCTCTCTCTCTCTCTTCTGTCTGTTTGTCTGTCCGTCTGTTTGTCTACTTCTCTCTCTCTCTCTCTCTCTCTCTCTCTCTCTCTCTATTTTCCCGACATCTATTCTCTTTTCTTTCTATGTCTCTCGATGTAGCTGCATGACTATGTTCCATGAATTTTCAAGTATCAGAAGTATCCGCATGAAATATCATTCGATAGAAATGTTTATAATAGGTTCTTTGACATTCGTAAGTTGTGGAACGCGAATTAAATTGCCTTTAAAAGATTATTGAAAAATACGACAGTAGTGTATTTATATAATGTATGCTTAACTTTCGGAGTAGGCTTATGATGATTATATATAGACACATACACACCCACACACATAGAGTGAGGGAAGTAAATGGAATTAAATATTTTGAAGATCAAAAATTTTTTAATTCGTTGCCGTTATTTGTTTCGCCGTTAATAATATGCATTTATATAATCGTCTGATGAAAGTATTTTTTTTAGAATAAATACGCTCATTACGTCGTTTTAACTGCATTTTTTTATTTATAGAATAGATATGATTATAACGTGTTTCTTTTTCTTTTTTGAGGGACTTATGGAATAGCTCGAGTAGGTTGTACATTTCTCGAAACTCACGAGGATATTTATTCGACGAGAGAAAAACGACGAAATCGATGAAAAATATATTCAAAGACGACGCGTCCTTTTGAATCCGTTAAACAAAATCTTTTATAATCATTTTTTCTCTCATATCCTGTTTATTATTTATTGCGTCGATTATATCAACTTTATTAATTCGTAAAACTTCGATGATCTTTTTATGACAGACTTGTCGACTTTTACTTGTCGTTTACATACGATGGTATGGACAACTTATACGTTGAGAATATATATTAAAAATGCTTAACGTTTATCCTCCTTTGAATAAAATATTTAATCGAAAGTAATTACTTGAGATATTGTATTGTAGTTTCGATGTATCCAAGAGCGCACAATATAGACCTCACCGAGTCACCTTCCTTCATAAATCGTACTGTACGTAGAAATATACAAGTGTACACATCTTTTTTTCTTATGCATGCTCATAATTACCGTAGAGACTCATAGGCACTTGTAAGCACACAGATGGTAACCCTTTCCTTTAGCGACATTATGATTTATATTATTGCATTGTATCTACGTGATATTACCGACGAGCTGCCAGCCGCAATTAGATTTACATTTATATGCATAGTTAGGAAAATATCTTTATCATCTTGTAGATTTTTCTTTCCATTTGCACTCCATGCGTAACGGTATATATTCATGCATAAGGACGATCGAAATATACGCGTGGAGAACTAAGACAACAATATTATATCTATAGAAATACGTTACGGTCTCATATTCAAACTCATATAATATATTCGTTTCAATTATTTGTAAAGATGATCACTTTCAACCGTGTATCGAATTTTCTTTTTCATAAATTTATGTCCATGTAATTTCGAATATACGCGGTATATTCCACTTACGATTGATTATTTCAATAATCACTTATATGGAAGTAACACAAAGTATAGTCGGAGTTATAAAACGGAATTTCTGAAAAGTACTTAATTGTCAACCGTTATGATATATATTATGATAAATTATAGGAAAATTATTCGCGGGCGTGTTGTCAATTAGGTGTTAAATGAAATGCATTTGATACGAAAGTGGCAATCATGGCTATGGATCTTGTAGCTATGACAAATAAAATGGATCAAAATGATAATCCGTAATGATCTGATGACTTAGCATGCGACATGAACGTACACAAGAGATGCGAAGAGAGCGTCCCGAATCTTTGTGGATGCGATCACACCGAAAGACGTGGTCGTATACATCTTTACATCACCGTTTCCGGTAGCAAGATGACCGTCGAAGGTACGTGCACATACACTCGCACACACGCCCACTATCATGATAATCGTTTTCTATAATATAATCAAAGGAGTTCCATTTACTTGATAACACTTTGGACGTTCTGTTGCAGTAAAGGAAGGACGAAATCTCATTCCGATGGATCCCAATGGTCTTTCGGATCCTTACGTGAAATTGAAATTGATTCCAGATTCGGATACGGTAAAGAAGAAAACGAAAACTATCAAGTCATCTTTAAATCCTGAATGGAATGAAACGATTATATTGTGAGTGATTTTACCTGATATTAAATGATACGTCATTGTTGGTCATTATTAAAGGTTTAATATGACAAACAAACAACAACATTTTATTACACTTTTTTCTTACTTTTTTCATTACTTCGTATTTAGATTAATAGTTAAAGGAAGTACAATACTAAATAAAAAACAGATTTCTCTTTTTTCTTTTTCAGCGATCTTAAACCAGAGGATAAAGATAGACGGTTGTTAATCGAAGTCTGGGATTGGGATCGGACTTCTAGAAATGATTTCATGGGATCACTTTCTTTCGGCATATCGGAACTCATTAAAGCGCCTGCTAGTGGTTGGTTTAAACTTCTTACTCAAGAAGAAGGGGAATTTTATAACGTACCTGTGCCCGAAGAGGGAGTTGATTTGGCAGAACTTAAAAGTAAAATGCGAGTGAGTACAATTAATGTTTATAAGCAAGATAATTATATATTGCATGATAGATGAAAGCTTATGGTATGATATTTATGATAAAAAACACGTTTCCTTTTCTTCCATTCCATTATAAGAATATGTTTGTGTGTGCGTGCGTGCGTGTGCGTGCGTGCGTGCGTGTGCGTGCGTGCGTGCGTGCGTGCGTGTGCGTGCGCACGCGTGCGTGTGTACATTTACAGAAAACATCGGTGACGAAGAAGACACCAACGACACAGGATAAAGATGTACCACACAATATGGGAAAGAGCGATTTAATAAGAGCATCGGACTTTAATTTTCTTATGGTTCTAGGAAAGGGTAGTTTCGGCAAGGTATATTCACGGATAATATATTTTGGATAATATATTGTAAGAAATATAAATAGTATCAAAAGAAATTAATCGTTTCGATCGACATTTTAAAGGTACTGTTAGCGGAAAGAAAAGGAACTAACGAGTTGTATGCCATTAAAATACTTAAGAAAGACATTATTATTCAAGATGACGACGTGGAATGCACGATGGCTGAAAAGCGAGTTCTCGCTCTTTCAAGCAAGCCTCCTTTCCTTGTACAATTACATTCTTGTTTTCAAACTATGGTACGCTTTCGGAAAGCTTTAACATATGCAACAGAAAGGCGTCCAACCTGTTATATCTTTCTTGTAGCAAATGTTATTGCAAAAATATTATATTTATAATACGTTAGTTCAAATTTTTTCTCAACTCGGATTGTTATCGTTTTAGGATCGTCTGTATTTTGTCATGGAGTATGTAAATGGTGGCGATTTAATGTATCAGATTCAACAGTGTGGCAAATTTAAAGAGCCAGTAGCAGTGTGAGTATAACATTTTTTTACATATACGATTTATAAATCAATATCATTATAATGATATTAAAGGTTATGCCAAAGTATTTGTTTGTTGAAAAAAAACAATTTTTTCTTAGATATTATCAAGGGCTTTATTTTATATTATTTCTCCCGTGAAATATTGAATCCTCTTTCTCCAGTGAACTAATCATAAATTTAACGAATTCTTTCTGAATGTATATATATTTTAATTTTCGAAAAGAAACGAATCAAAGATAATAGGTAAGGCAAAAAGTAAGAATGCATTTATGTTTTCCTTTTCAAAACTTTCTTCTGAAAGCGTATATTAACGTTGAATATAAACTGGATGATCAATGGATGATTAAAACATAAACTTTTTGTATTTCTAGATTTTATGCCTCAGAAATTGCCATCGGGCTGTTTTTTTTACATGGTCGTGGCATCGTGTATCGCGATTTAAAGCTCGACAATGTATTACTCGATCAGGACGGACATATAAAGATTGCTGATTTTGGAATGTGTAAAGAAGGAATAACGGGTGATAAAACAGCTAAAACTTTTTGCGGTACACCTGATTATATAGCACCGGAGGTGAATTTACATTCATTTTCGTTAGCGTAACGTGACCTTAATATTCATCAATGTATGATAATCAATAATTAACATATCAATTTCAGATAATCTTATATCAACCATATGGAAAGTCTGTGGATTGGTGGGCATATGGCGTACTTCTCTACGAAATGCTCGTCGGACAGCCACCATTTGATGGTGAAGACGAGGAAGAACTTTTTGCTGCAATAACGAATCACAACGTTAGCTATCCGAAAAGTTTGTCCAAAGAAGCCAAAGAAGTTTGCAAAGCAGTAAGATTTTCTAATCTCTCTCTCTCTCTCTCTCTCTCTCTCTCTCTCTCTCTCTCTCTCTCTCTCTCTCTCTCTCTCTCTCTCCAATTATTTTACGCCTTTCCTTTCACTTTATTTACTTTTATCCTCTTATATTTAATATTTTCTTAATTCTTTTTTCTTTTTCTTCTTTTTAACAGTTTCTTACGAAAAATCCAAGTAGAAGGCTCGGTTGCGGTTTCCGTGGCGAAGAAGATGTTCGTAGTCATGTCTTCTTTAGGCATATCGATTGGGAGAAGATCGAGAATCGCGAAGTGCAACCACCTTTTAAACCGAAGATCGTAAGATATATTTTTATATTCATAGATTCCATAGATTAGACTTGCATTATTGTTTTTTATGCTTTCAGAAACATCCTAAAGATGTAAGTAATTTTGACAAACAATTCACTTCTGAAAAAACGGACTTGACCCCAACAGACAAACTCTTTATGATGAATCTGGATCAAACGGAGTTTATGGGTTTCTCCTTCCTCAATCCAGAGTTTGTGCAACATATTTAAGATAATATCTCTTATTAGCTTTACCTCATCGGTCTATTCTTTGTATATTATGATGATTTATTAGTCTCTTTCTCTTCTACGACCTACTCCTTATTTTTCATGATCGACGTTATCTGTTTTCACTCAGGGTTATTCTCTTTCCTCTTTCCATACTATTTTACTTATATTACCCCATATATTAACCCCCACCCCTTCTCCCACTCCTCTCTCTCTCTCTCTCTCTCTCTCTCTCTCTCTCTCTCGTTTTAGTAATTGTATCTTTCGTAATGACATAAGGGAATACGGACGAGACGTAAAATACTTTGTCATTTTTCATGTTGTCAGAACATAGAAGAATCTTTCGATGTATTTTTTAAAGAAATAAAGCGCCATGTTAGTGCGCACTGTATTATTATGCTATAAGATAAAGACGGGAGGCCTGGTGCCGATCGTCGAGGGATTCGTAGGACGAATTCTAATTTTCGATTTGCGGAGAATTGTATTTCATGGCGGTTGTCAAAATGAATTCTACTTTTCGAATTAGCCCGATCGAAATGAAAATATCTAACAATCGCTGTATTCATTTCCCGCGTATATTATGCATTTACTTCAGTAGTTTCTACTGTCGCCTTCCAGAGTATATATAATATATATCGATTGAAGTAATATATTATTATATATACGTATAAACACAGACACTTATACAGAGAATTATGATATATCGATACGTATAGATACAAATTTTTCTGTCTTTCGTTCCAAGTTGCACTTATCGTTCGTTTATTTCGCTATGATAGTTAACGGGTAGAAAAAGACGAGTTCGTAGAATTTTTCAATGTTAATAATGTCAAAGTATTCGTCTAACAAGAACTGCTCCAACAGTAGATAAAAGTCTCGATTAGGAACAGAGCTTGTATCCCCATTTTTCTTGATTAAAAAAATTATTATGGCACAGTTAGTGAATGTAGTAACGCGAAAACGTTTAAGTACACAGATGCATATTATTTCATCTTACTGCTTTATAAAATCCTTCATATAAATCTTACAATATGCTTTTGTCATATATATTTAGATTTTACGCATTATTTATTCTATTTGATTTATCAAATAGGCAAATAGATCAAAGAATGCTTGTTCAATTGGTTCCATTTTATCTTTATTCATTTTATTTATCACTTTTCTATATCTCTTTCTACCAAGATGTATCTTAAATGATAAACATATATATATATACATATATATACATATATGTATACACACACACACACACACACACACACATATATATATATATCTATATATATATTGTCGCTATGAAAGAAGGATATGAGCTCCATGTTCGAGACAATCAACCGATAATATGAAAGAATACGGTCAATACGTGCTTCCGTATTTAAATTTGGGAAGAAAAAATATAGTAGTTGGCACATACTTATTTTTCTTTATATATTTGCGAGTGTTTTTGTAGTCTATAGTATACAAATACTTGAGAAAGAATACTTGGTATTATGTTAGTCGCTTTATTTTAAAACTAATGCCTTAATGAATTTTATTCTTTAAATTTGATCAATCCAATCCTTAAGATATATGATTTCTCAATTGTCAGTTGTGTTAAATACACTTATGGTACCACATATATGTATAGGCATTGAAACCTTTAGATAAACATGTGTAAATACAAATACATATATACATATACGCATACATACACGCGCGTGTGTGTGTATATGTATCTGCGTGCGCATGTTTGCATGTGCATATGTATGTGTGTGCGTGCGTGTGTGTTTGTGTGTGTGTGTGTGTGTGTGTGTGTGAGAGAGAGAGAGAGTGCGTGCGTGTGCGCACACACACATACACACATGCGGAAATATGTAGACCATTGAAGTCTTTTAAGGCTGTGCTCGTTAAATGCCGAATTAATTTCACTTGTTACTCGAGAAATCGGTACGATTCTTTCGAGACGAAAGTCGTTAATCGATTTTCATCTTTGTTCTTGCAAAATGAACTCGGGTAATTAAATACTAAATGTTACTTTGAAAGTCAATATTTTCTCTTACCATAAGTAGCTCGTACTTTCTACGATCGTCGATACGATAATTATTCTTTCATTATATCTCATATTTTGTCTTCTCATCTTTTAATATCTTCTTGCATTTTGTCACCGATACATTATGCAAAGAATTTCTTCGTGTTGAAACGGCAAAATATCATGTTGAACGCATTCTATCAATGAACTATATCTCTTCAAAATTTCTCATCAATATTTTTTTCCTATGTGATGCGTACCTTATCCATTTTAAATATAATGTAGTATATGTGTGTGTGTATATATGTATATATATATACACACACACAACATACCATATTACATACTCTTTACTTGTTTAACAACACACGTGCAAAAAATAATAAAATAAAACTTAATACATTATCCGATCATAATCGTTATATTTATTGTGCAGATTTACTTAATGCATAAAAATGAAATAACTGAAAAATAAATTATAGTGTAGCTAAAAATTCAACGTACCATAATATAACGCAATTAAACCATTAAAATCACTTGAGTATTATTAGAATAACCAAAATAATATATTTCGATAAGGAAGGTGATGTAATGTTCGTGTATTTATTTGAATAGCACCTAATTGCCCATTAATTTCTATATGCCTTTTATAAGCAAGTACAAAAGTTGAAAATTACGTGCCTATATGGGTAAGTTTAGTAGTTAATTTGTTATTGACATTCGTATTGCAGGGAATCAGCGCGACTATTATGATAGTAAAACACGTTACGTTAAAAGATGATCCGATTGTCGATGTAGACATGAATATTCTATGAATACGTCATATAACTTTCAAATCACACACTTATATATTTAAGCATCGGACCAATAGTCGATAACATATGTTGAAAAAACTTTTCCTTTATTATTTTTTTTTTTGTTTCTGGCTATTTGCCTTAACAGTTGAATCGAAAAAATAAGATCCAATTAATTTGTTTTTATACAAAATGGTTAAAATAAACGCACTTTTAGAACGAAGAGGACGAGTTTCAACGAAAGTAGGTATTTCTGTATGTTAAATTCGATAATTTTGTTTTTGACAACTAATATATATTTAAACAAATAATAATGTACTTTGTCACTATACTATCTTTCACTATATCATTTTTTTTTTCAATTGAATTTGATTTTAAATGTTAAAAAATTTGAATTTTGTACAGAGATAAGTGTAAATCTTATTTCATTATAATTTTCTTTTGCCAACATCAAGAAGACTTCAATATTGTCTTGGAGAAACATTTAATTTTTCTTTAATAATTTCTTTCGCCCTTTCAGTATTCTTCCATCTTCGAACTGATTTCAAACTGATATTGATTCACATTTTAAAAAACATTTTTAAAAATAAACTTGCTTATATATATATACATATATATATTATACACCAAGAGCTGCAGTAGAATATAGATGATAGCTGTTACTGAATATATCCAAGTCGACAGATTAGTTGAATACGATGAATAAAACTCAGACAAAGTTAAAAAATATTAGTATAGAATAAAATTAAATGTATTTATGATTATAAATGTGTGTATATGTATACGATGAATGTAGGCACACATATAATATGGGTTCTGTGTATTCGACATACAGTTCGTTGAAGTTAATATCAAACTTTTTATATTAGTTGGGATTAAATTAAAATTTTTTAAAGCCACACACACACACACACACACACACACATATATATATATATATTGTTGTCTAATTGGTTATAAAATAAAATTAATGAACCATAAGTAATTAAATGAAACTTATAAAATAATATATGTAATGTAAAAGAGAAACTAGACTTACTGGAATAAACGAAGGAAGAGCAGGTATGAATACGTCTGGAAAGTTGCCTGTGCGAACGAAAACTGTTTAACATGTTAGTAAGAAGGAACAAGAAGGTTGCGTCAAGGTACTGGATCGTCTGTTGATTGTTTACATCTGCTTTTGCCGGTATGTATATGGAATATTTTATGAATTCTTGGAATAGTATATATACAAACACATATATCGCGATTGTTTTCTGTTTTTATTATTGTTAGAAATTGGAAATTCGTAGACATTATTAATGCGGGAACATTGAAGCTATTATCTATATATTTTAATAATATCTTTTTCTTTCTTTCTCCCTCTCTTTCAAGAGCAAATCCTTATTTATTCGAAAACAGATAGACTTACGTGAGCGTGCAGGACGATTACGTTTCCAGTATTATTTTTTGCGAACAACATAGTTTTCTTAATTTTCATGCGACACGGAAAGCTGACAAATATTAGATTGATATTGATATAGAAGAAAATTAATTGTATACAAATGTATGTGCGTACAGAAGGTATCGATATTTGTATCTATCCATAAGAAAAATATTTGACGAGATTGAAAAGATATGCATATATGAAAATCGTATATACGACAAAATACAATCGAACACGGTTAAACGAAAAACTAATAATTAGAGCATATTTAAAGGACGAGAAAAGTAACGATTACACAGAACTAAATCTGGAATATTGGAGAAATAAGTATGACGTCATAGCTCCAAAGGAGAAGTCTAAACGACAATATTATTTTATTTAAACATTAAAAAGCCGGAAACATGCGCAGAACCTTGAATAATTTTAATATAATCTTCTATTACTTGAAAATTTAAATTTTGGAGTAGTTGCATCGTGCAAAATAAAAATAAACGCCTTTTCCTTCACTTTGACAATTCGGGAGTTAGTTTTCTTTTGCACTACGACCTCTGCACATCGCGATTCATTTTTCTTAGCTGGAAAGTTTATAAATTAATATTCTCGCTGATTTAACAATTATTTAATTTTTTTTAAAGTACGTGAGATAGAAAAGAGTAATATTTAAACAATAGTTCATTTATTTAAACATTGAAAAGTCTGAATCGCGCTCGGAACTTAAAATAATTTTAATATAAACTTCTAAAACTTAAAAATCTTAATTTCGGAGCGGATATCTCTGGTAATATAAACATAAACGCATTTTTACACGACTTTGACAGTTCGCGACTTAGTTTGCTCTTGCACTCCGACGTGTGCACTTCGTGATTCTCTTTTCTAAACGCTAAAGATTGTAAATTAATATTTTCGTTAATTTTATAATTATCTACACGGTTTTTATAGCTCGCTGGATAGAATAGAGTATTATTTAAACAATAGTTCATTTATTTAAACAATAAAAAGTCAGAATCGCGCGCGGAACTTAGAATAATTTTAATACAAGTTTATATTTCTTTAAAAATTTTATTTCGGAGCGGTTTTCTCTTGTGACATAAACATAAACGCACTTCTACACGACTTTGACAGCTCGCGACTTAGTTTGCTCTTGCACTCCGACGTGTGCACTTCGTGATTCTATTTTCTAAACGCTCAAGATTGTAAATTAATATTTTCGGTAATTTTATAATTATCTAAACGATTGTTATAGCACGCGGGATAGAATAGAGTAATGTTTAAACAATAGTTCATTTATTTAAATAATAAAAAGTCTGAATCGCGCGCGGGACTTAAAATAATTCTAATATAAACTTCTAGTACTTAAAAATTTTAATTTCGGAGCGGTTTTCTCTTGTGACATAAACATAAACGCACTTCTACACGACTTTGACATCTCGCGACTTAGTTTGCTCTTGCACTCCGACGTGTGCACTTCGTGATTCTCTTTTCTAAACGCTAAAGATTGTAAATTAATATTTTCGGTAATTTTATAATTATCTACACGGTTTTTATAGCTCGCTGGATAGAATAGAGTATTATTTAAACAATAGTTCATTTATTTAAACAATAAAAAGCCAGAATCGCGCGCGGAACTTAGAATAATTTTAATATAAGTTTATATTTCTTTAAAAATTTTATTTCGGAGCGGTTTTCTCTTGTGACATAAACATAAACGCACTTCTACACGACTTTGACAGCTCGCTACTTAGTTTGCTCATGCACTCCGACGTGTGCACTTCGTGATTCTCTTATCTAAACGCTAAAACTAATAAATTAATATTTTCGGTAAATTTATAATTATTTATACGGTTTTTATAGCACGCGGGATAGAATAGAGTAATATTTAAACAATAGTTCATTTATTTAAACATTAAAAAATCGGAAACAGATTCGGGAATTAAAATAATTCTAATATAAACTTCTAGTACTTAAAAATTTTAATTTCGGAGCGGTTTTCTCTTGTGACATAAACATAAACGCACTTCTACACGACTTTGACATCTCGCGACTTAGTTTGCTCTTGCACTCCGACGTGTGCACTTCGTGATTCTCTTATCTAAACGCTAAAACTAATAAATTAATATTTTCGTTAATTTTATAATTATCTACACGGTTTTTATAGCTCGCTGGATAGAATAGAGTATTATTTAAACAATAGTTCATTTATTTAAACAATAAAAACTCTGAATGGCGCGCGGGACTTAAAATAATTCTAATATAAACTTCTAGTACTTAAAAATTTTAATTTCGGAGCGGTTTTCTCTTGTGACATAAACATAAACGCACTTCTACACGACTTTGACATCTCGCTACTTAGTTTGCTCTTGCACTCCGACGTGTGCACTTCGTGATTCTATTTTCTAAACGATAAAGATTGTAAATTAATATTTTCGGTAATTTTATAATTATCTAAACCATTTGTTATACCTCGCGGGATAGAATAGAGTATTATTTAAACAATAGTTCATTTATTTAAACAATAAAAAGTCTGAATCGCGCGCGAGACTTAAAATAATTTTAATATAAGTTTATATTTCTTTAAAAATTTTATTTCGGAGCGGTTTTCTCTTGTGACGTAAACATAAACGCACATCTACACGACTTTGACAGCTCGCGACTTAGTTTGCTCTTGCACTCCGACGTGTGCACATCGTGATTCTCTTATCTAAACGCTAAAACTTATAAATTAATATTTTCGGTAATTTTATAATTATCTACACGGTTTTTATAGCTCGCGGGATAGAATAGAGTATTATTTAAACAATAGTTCATTTATTTAAACAATAAAAAGTCTGAATCGCGCGCGGGACTTAAAATAATTCTAATATAAACTTCTAGTACTTAAAAATTTTAATTTCGGAGCGGTTTTCTCTGGTAATATAAACATAAACGCACTTTTTCACGACTTTGACAGCTCGCGACTTAGTTTGCTCTTGCACTCCGACGTGTGCACTTCGTGATTCTATTTTCTAAACGCTCAAGATTGTAAATTAATATTTTCGGTAATTTTATAATTATCTAAACGATTGTTATAGCACGCGGGATAGAATAGAGTATTATTTAAACAATAGTTCATTTATTTAAACAATAAAAAGTCAGAATCGCGCGCGGAACTTAGAATAATTTTAATACAAGTTTATATTTCTTTAAAAATTTTAATTTCGGAGCGGTTTTCTCTGGTAATATAAACATAAACGCACTTTTTCACGACTTTGACAGCTCGCGACTTAGTTTGCTCTTGCACTCCGACGTGTGCACTTCGTGATTCTCTTTTCTAAACGCTAAAGATTGTAAATTAATATTTCCGTTAATTTTATAATTATCTACACGGTTTTTATAGCTCGCTGGATAGAATAGAGTATTATTTAAACAATAGTTCATTTATTTAAACAATAAAAACTCTGAATGGCGCGCGGGACTTAAAATAATTCTAATATAAACTTCTAGTACTTAAAAATTTTAATTTCGGAGCGGTTTTCTCTTGTGACATAAACATAAACGCACTTCTACACGACTTTGACATCTCGCGACTTAGTTTGCTCTTGCACTCCGACGTGTGCACATCGTGATTCTATTTTGTAAACGCTCAAGAATGTAAATTAATATTTTCGGTAATTTTATAATTATCTACACGGTTTTTATAGCTCGCGGGATAGAATAGAGTATTATTTAAACAATAGTTCATTTATTTAAACAATAAAAACTCTGAATCGCGCGCGGGACTTAAAATAATTCTAATATAAACTTCTAGTACTTAAAAATTTTAATTTCGGAGCGGTTTTCTCTTGTGACATAAACATAAACGCACTTCTACACGACTTTGACAGCTCGCTACTTAGTTTGCTCTTGCACTCCGACGTGTGCACTTCGTGATTCTATTTTCTAAACGCTAAAGATTGTAAATTAATATTTTCGGTAATTTTATAATTATCTACACGGTTTTTATAGCTCGCGGGATAGAATGGAGTATTATTTAAACAATAGTTCATTTATTTAAACAATAAAAACTCTGAATCGCGCGCGGTACTTAAAATAATTCTAATATAAACTTCTAGTACTTAAAAATTTTAATTTCGGAGCGGTTTTCTCTGGTAATATAAACATAAACGCACTTTTTCACGACTTTGACAGTACGCGACTTAGTTTGCTCTTGCACTCCGACGTGTGCACATCGTGATTCTCTTATCTAAACGCTAAAGCTTATAAATTAATATTTTCGGTAATTTTATAATTATCTACACGGCTTTTATAGCTCGCGGGATAGAATAGAGTATTATTTAAACAATAGTTCATTTATTTAAACAATAAAAAGTCTGAATCGCGCGCGAGACTTAAAATAATTTTAATATAAGTTTATATTTCTTTAAAAATTTTATTTCGGAGCGGTTTTCTCATGAGACATAAACATAAACGCACTTTTTCACGACTTTGACAGTTCGCGACTTAGTTTGCTCTTGCACTCCGACGTGTGCACATCGTGATTCTATTTTCTAAACGCTCAAGATTGTAAATTAATATTTTCGGTAATTTTATAATTATCTACACGGTTTTTATAGCTCGCGGGATAGAATAGAGTATTATTTAAACAATAGTTCATTTATTTAAACAATAAAAACTCTGAATCGCGCGCGGGACTTAAAATAATTCTAATATAAACTTCTAGTACTTAAAAATTTTAATTTCGGAGCGGTTTTCTCTGGTAATATAAACATAAACGCACTTTTTCACGACTTTGACAGTACGCGACTTAATTTGCTCTTGCACTCCGACGTGTGCACATCGTGATTCTCTTATCTAAACGCTAAAACTTATAAATTAATATTTTCGGTAATTTTATAATTATCTACACGGTTTTTATAGCTCGCGGGATAGAATAGAGTATTATTTAAACAATAGTTCATTTATTTAAACATTAAAAAATCGGAAACAGATTCGGGAATTAAAATAATTCTAATATAAACTTCTAGTACTTAAAAATTTTAATTTCGGAGCGGTTTTCTCTTGTGACATAAACATAAACGCAATTTTTCACGACTTTGACAGTTCGCGACTTAGTTTGCTCTTGCACTCCGACGTGTGCACTTCGTGATTCTATTTTCTAAACGCTCAAGATTGTAAATTAATATTTTCGGTAATTTTATAATTATCTACACGGTTTTTATAGCTCGCGGGATAGAATAGAGTATTATTTAAACAATAGTTCATTTATTTAAACAATAAAAACTCTGAATCGCGCGCGGGACTTAAAATAATTCTAATATAAACTTCTAGTACTTAAAAATTTTAATTTCGGAGCGGTTTTCTCTGGTAATATAAACATAAACGCACTTTTTCACGACTTTGACAGTACGCGACTTAATTTGCTCTTGCACTCCGACGTGTGCACATCGTGATTCTCTTATCTAAACGCTAAAACTTATAAATTAATATTTTCGGTAATTTTATAATTATCTACACGGTTTTTATAGCTCGCGGGATAGAATAGAGTATTATTTAAACAATAGTTCATTTATTTAAACAATAAAAAGTCTGAATCGCGCGCGGGACTTAAAATAATTCTAATATAAACTTCTAGTACTTAAAAATTTTAATTTCGGAGCGGTTTTCTCTGGTAATATAAACATAAACGCACTTTTTCTCGAGTTTGACAGTTCGCGACTTAGTTTTCTCTGGCACTCCGACGTGTGCACTTCGTGATTCTCTTTTCTAAACGCTAAATATTGTAAATTAATATTTTCGGTAATTTTATAATTATCTAAACAATTTTTATAGCACGCGGGATAGAATAAAGTAATGTTTAAACAATAGTTCATTTATTTAAACAATAAAAAGTCTGAATCGCGCGCGGGACTGAAAATAATTCTAATATAAACTTCTAGTACTTAAAAATTTTAATTTCGGAGCGGTTTTCTCATGAGACATAAACATAAACGCACTTTTTCACGACTTTGACAGTTCGCGACTTAGTTTGCTCTTGCACTCCGACGTGTGCACTTCGTGATTCTATTTTCTAAACGCTAAAGATTGTAAATTAATATTTTCGGTAATTTTATAATTATTTATACGGTTTTTATAGCACGCGGGATAGATTAGAGTAATATTTAAACAATATTTCATTTATTTAAACAATAAAATTTCTGAATCGCGCGCGGGACTTAAAGTATTTTTAATATAAACTTCTAGTAGTTAAAAATTTTAATTTCGGAGCGGTTTTCTCTGGTAATATAATCATAAACGCACTTTTTCACGACTTTGACAGCTCGCGACTTAGTTTGCTCTTGCACTCCGACGTGTGCACTTCGTGATTCTATTTTCTAAACGCTCAAGATTGTAAATTAATATTTTCGGTAATTTTATAATTATCTAAACGATTGTTATAGCACGCGGGATAGAATAGAGTAATGTTTAAACAATAGTTCATTTATTTAAACAATAAAAACTCTGAATCGCGCGCGGTACTTAAAATAATTCTAATATAAACTTCTAGTACTTAAATATTTTAATTTCGGAGCGGTTTTCTCTGGTAATATAAACATAAACGCACTTTTTCATGACTTTGACAGTTCGCGACTTAGTCTTCTCTTGCACTCCGACGTGTGCACTTCGTGATTCTCTTTTCTAAACGCTAAACATTATAAATTAATATTTTCGGTAATTTTATAATTATCTATACGATTTTTATAGCACGCGGGATAGATCAGAGTAATGTTTAAACAATAGTTCATTTATTTAAACAATAAAAAGTCTGAATCGCGCGTGGGACTTAAAATAATTCTAATATAAACTTCTAGTACTTAAAAATTTTAATTTCGGAGCGGTTTTCTCTTGTGACATAAACATAAACGCACTTTTTCACGACTTTGACAGTTCGCGACTTAGTTTGCTCTTGCACTCCGACGTGTGCACTTCGTGATTCCCTTTTCTAAACGCTAAACATTATAAATTAATATTTTCGGTAATTTTATAATTATCTATACGATTCTTATAGCACGCAGGATAGAATAGAATAATATTTAAACAATAGTTCATTTATTTAAAACATTAAAAAGACTGAATCGCGCGCGGGACTTAAAATAATTTTAATACAAACTTCTAGTACTTAAAAATTTTAATTTCGGAGCGGTTTTCTCTTGTGACATAAACATAAACGCACTTTTTAATGACTTTGACAGTCTGCGATTAGTCTTCTCTTGCACTCCGACGTGTGCAGTTCGTGATTCTCTTTTCTAAACGCTAAAACTTATAAATTAATATTTTCGGTAATTTTATAATTATCTAAACGATTTTTATAGCACGCGGGATAAATCAGAGTAATGTTTAAACAATAGTTCATTTATTTAAACAATAAAAAGTCTGAATGGCGCGCGGGACTTAAAATAATTCTAATATAAACTTCTAGTACTTAAAAATTTTAATTTCGGAGCGGTTTTCTCTTGTGACATAAACATAAACGCACTTTTTCACGACTTTGACAGTCCGCGACTTAGTTTGCTCTTGCACTCCGACGTGTGCACTTCGTGATTCTCTTTTCTAAACGCTAAACATTATAAATTAATATTTTCGGTAATTTTATAGTTATCTATACGATTTTTATAGCACGCAGGATAGAATAGTATAATATTTAAACAATAGTTCATTTATTTAAACAATAAAAAGTCTGAATCGCGCGCGGGACTTAAAATAATTCTAATACAAACTTCTAGTACTTAAAAATTTTAATTTCGGAGCGGTTTTCTCTGGTAATATAAACATAAACGCACTTTTTCATGACTTTGACAGTTCGCGACTTAGTCTTCTCTTGCACTCCGACGTGTGCACTTCGTGATTCTATTTTCTAAACGCTAAAGATTGTAAATTAATATTTTCGGTAATTTTATAATTATTTATACGGTTTTTATAGCACGCGGGATAGATTAGAGTAATATTTAAACAATATTTCATTTATTTAAACAATAAAATTTCTGAATCGCGCGCGGGACTTAAAGTATTTTTAATATAAACTTCTAGTAGTTAAAAATTTTAATTTCGGAGCGGTTTTCTCTGGTAATATAAACATAAACGCACTTTTTCACGACTTTGACAGTCCGCGACTTAGTTTGCTCTTGCACTCCGACGTGTGCACTTCGTGATTCTCTTTTCTAAACGCTAAACATTATAAATTAATATTTTCGATAATTTTATAGTTATCTATACGATTTTTATAGCACGCAGGATAGAATAGTATAATATTTAAACAATAGTTCATTTATTTAAACAATAAAAAGTCTGAATCGCGCGCGGGACTTAAGATAATTCTAATACAAACTTCTAGTACTTAAAAATTTTAATTTCGGAGCGGTTTTCTCTGGTAATATAAACATAAACGCACTTTTTCATGACTTTGACAGTTCGCGACTTAGTCTTCTCTTGCACTCCGACGTGTGCACTTCGTGATTCTCTTTTCTAAACGCTAAACATTATAAATTAATATTTTCGGTAATTTTATAATTATCTATACGATTTTTATAGCACGCGGGATAGAATAGTATAATATTTAAACAATAGTTCATTTATTTAAACAATAAAAAGTCTGAATCGCGCGCGGGACTTAAAATAATTCTAATACAAACTTCTAGTACTTAAAAATTTTAATTTCGGAGCGGTTTTCTCTGGTAATATAAACATAAACGCACTTTTTCACGACTTTGACAGTCCGCGACTTAGTTTGCTCTTGCACTCCGACGTGTGCACTTCGTGATTCTCTTTTCTAAACGCTAAACATTATAAATTAATATTTTCGGTAATTTTATAATTATCTATACGATTTTTATAGCACGCGGGATAGATCAGAGTAATGTTTAAACAATAGTTCATTTATTTAAACAATAAAAAGTCTGAATCGCGCGCGGGACTTAAAATAATTCTAATATAAACTTCTAGTACTTAAAAATTTTAATTTCGGAGCGGTTTTCTCTGGTAATATAAACATAAACGCACTTTTTCACGACTTTGACAGTTCGCGACATAGTCTTCTTTGGCACTCCGACGTGTGCACTTCGTGATTCCCTTTTCTAAACGCTAAACATTATAAATTAATATTTTCGGTAATTTTATAATTATCTATACGATTTTTATAGCACGCAGGATAGAATAGAATAATATTTAAACAATAGTTCATTTATTTAAAACATTAAAAAGACTGAATCGTGCGCGGGACTTAAAATAATTTTAATACAAACTTCTAGTACTTAAAAATTTTAATTTCGGAGCGGTTTTCTCTGGTAATATAAACATAAACGCACTTTTTCATGACTTTGACAGTTCGCGACTTAGTTTCCCCTTGCACTCCGACGTGTGCACTTCGTGATTCTCTTTTCTAAACGCTAAAGCTTATTAATTAACATTACCTATAATTTTATAATTATCTATACGATTTTTATAGCACGCGGGATAGAATATAGTAATATTTAAACATTAGTTCATTTATTTAAACATTAGATATTCGAAATCCTTATTACCGAATCATTTTTCTTTTGTCTTTTGACGAGTGAGCATCTAAAATATCTCAGGATGTATTCGCTGCAAATATCAACGAATATTAAGGTAAATATATTTTTATATCTTACGTTACTTCAATAATTTATACAGTTTCTTATTATTACCATGATATTATTAATTTTGTTTTTATTTTGTTGTTTCAGTTCGTCATTGCAACCGCTCGGGAACCAACGATGTTATCTTGTATTGCTTAAATATGAATATAACGAAGTAGAAGCAGTGTTTGTTCGTTCGCGTTTCGCGATTTAAAAAGCAAAAGTTTTTGCAACGTCTGCGTGCAATGCAGTCGTTAGAGTCAGTGTTTGTTCGCAATTAATTAATTTTTTAACAGTCGCATAGGCTGTATTTATAAAGTCAGTAGAGTTTCGCGAATTAAATTCAGTGATCGTTCGTTAAAAAATAACTATCGCGATATAGAGTCAGTGGCATCATTGAAGAGATTCTTGATCAACTTCGATGTCGACCTACCTAATTTTCAACCACATACGAATCGTCCTCTCTCAATTACGACCTGAACGAGTGTTTTGGAGCCATCGCAGAACTTCTTAAGTAGTGAGTGAATTTTTAAATCCCTCCAATCACTCAATCATGTCGAGGACGAAAGGTCCGAATCGGCACGGGTGATTGGTTGTAATTAATTAGTAGAAGAGCATTGAGTGACCACGAGTAAATTTCTTCGGAGATTTATTCGTGAATGGTTTCTTATTTTTTCATTTATTTATTAGATCAGGATAGGGTCTTCTTGCTCAAACGCGTTTATAGTTATTTGAGATTTTGAATATTTTAATACATTTTTAAATATTTTACTCGCGCGGAAATATGCAAATAATCGATATTCATACGTTCTAATAAAGAACGAGTAAGAAGACACTCGCGATGGATAGTCTCTGGATTACAAACGAAACTATGGATGATTTTATTACAATAATTAAAATATTCGTTTGTAAGAAGGAACGTCCAAGGGTTTGCTTTATATTTTTAAATAATTATTAATTAAATATTTAATCGATTTAAATTGATACAAAAAAAGTCTCGATAGAGTCATTTGTTTTGAAAGATAAAAATCGAGTAGAATGATTGCTAAAAAACAAAGAGACGTAGTCCGTAAGCCTAGATGATAAATTAATTAATTTTTAGCTCAGGATTTTCAGCAATTAATATACTATTATCTAATTTTTAATTTTTTTATAATTAATATTTATTTTCTCCCATGCTGCGAAAAAGTATCTTTCGAAAGAATAATAAGTTTTCAGATGCGTTAGGGTTGTATTAGGGTTTTTTTTCATATCTTAGAATTTGGAATCAAATTTTGTCGTTATAGTTTTAGAGTGATAATCGATTAGGTTGAGGCACGAAGCAAAGAAGAGGCTATATGCCGAAGACAACATGAGGACAACTATTAGGCTATTGAGTTATTTTCGAAGGTTCACTAGGAACTTTCGAGAATGGCTCTTAGTTTTACCATGTTATTATTTTAATTTTACCATGTTGTCACTCAAAATGCTCTTATGGTGATGGGTGTAGGGGTGTAAATTTAAAAAACTGAGACGAAGTAACTTTCCGTAAATAATATTCCCACACTGCCACGCGTACGCAAATAAGATTATTTCATATTTTATGCCTTTTTAATATTAAAATTTTTTTAAAATTTAATTGAATTTATGATTCTAGTTTAATAAAATCAAATTTTACGTTAAAGTCGATTGATAAATTTTGCACATTTTTTCTTTTCTAAAGTTCAATTCAATTCATAATTTTATTTTAATAAAATCGAGTTCTATATTGAAATCACATATCTATGAAATGTAAAAGTAATATAATATTTCTTTAGATCAGTTTTTCATTAATATTTTTTTTCTTAGCTATTAAGTTTAATTAAATTAAATTCTGAATTTTATCGTTCGTATAATTAATATACATATATACATATTCTTTCGTTTTCCTTATTTCTTTTCAGCTAGCTCTAAGTTGTGCGAACGCGAACACGGGAAGGAATAATTAATAAATAGGATTATCTTAACATTTAAACAATGTACGATATACGTAAAGTATAATTAATTAATATTTAAACAATAAGATATTCTTAGCAACGTTATAAAAATCATATACATGTATTGTCATTTACTATCGATTAATAGATATAATAATATTTTTTTCAGAGGGAATAATATTTATTTATATTAATCGTTTATTTTTCTTAAGTTTAATCAAATTAAATTTAGCATTTTATCGTTCGTATAATTAATTTACATATATATTAATTCTTTTTTCTTTCCTTATTTCTTTTCAGCTAGGTCTGGGTCGTGGGATCGCGAACACGTGAGGGAATAATTAATTAATATTTAAACAATAGGATATTCTTAGCAACGTTATAGAGAACATGTACATATATTATTATATATTATCGATTAATAAATATAATATTTCTTTCAGAGAGAATAATATTTATTTATATCTGTGTTCAGAATATTTCATTTCTTTTTAATTAATCTTTTACTTTTCTTATGTTTAATCAAATTAAATTCAGCATTTTATCGTTCGTATATAAATACTGTCATTTCTATTTTTTCTTATTTACCGTCATTAATTATCCTCTATATATATCTCGGCTGGAACTCATGGGTGTGTACCTCTGTGTGGGTTGCTGTCTCAGAATCTTATAGAGCTGCTTCTCATTTCTTCTCTTTCTGCGGCTCTCTTTTTTATTTCATATTTCTCATTTTTATTTACTATTATTAATTATGATTTATAAGTCTCGGGTGGGACCCATGGGAGGGGCCAATGGGTGTGGGCCTCTGTGCGGGTTGCTCTCTCAGCATCTTATAGAGCTGCTTCTTTTTTCTTCTGTTTTTGAGGCACTCTTTCCTATTTCATATTTTTCATTCTTATTTACTATTATTAATTATGATTTATTAGTCTCGGGTGGGACCCATGGGATGGGGACATGGGTGTGGGCCTCTGTGCGGGTTGTTGTCTCAGCATTGTGTAGAGCAGCTTCTATTTTCTTATTTTTCTGCAGCTAACTTTTCTATCTAATATTTTTCTTATTTAATTATGTTTTTAATTATGTTATTAATATGTTATTTCTTTTCATTATGTCTTTTCAGATTTATATTATGTTATTTCTTTTTAATTATGTTTTTATGGTTTTAATTATGTTTTTTATATATTCTTTTTAATTATAATTTACAGGTTTTAGGTAGGAACCATTAGATGAAGCGGACTGTTGTTTCAGCAGCGTGCAGAGCTACTTCTATTTTCTTATCTTTCAGCAGCTAACTTTTCTATCTAATATTTCTCTTCTTTAATTATGTTTTTAATTATGTTTTTAATTATGTTATTAATATGTCATTTCTTTTTATTATGTCTTCTTAGAATTTAATTATGTTATTTCCTTTTAATTATGTTTTTATGTTTTTAGGTTTGTTATTAATATATTTTTATTAATTTTAATTTTTAAGCATTAGGTAGGACCCATGAAATGAAGAGGACTGTTCTTTCAGCATTATTATGTTTTATTTTATATATTCTTTTCTTTTTCTTATTTTCCTCTTAACTTCTTTTTTTCCAGGATAGAGATTCACCTGCGGTCGGATGCGTCATCCTAGCATGACATGGATTCATCATCGATTTTTACGCGCGAATACGGGCAGGATAGGAGAACACTCGCACGCTTGTCGGCAAGCACAGGCGTGGGTGTTTGCGGGCGCGACTAAATTTCGTTTGATTGTTCGAATCGAAAACGCGAATTTAGAGTAGAGTCACCGTTTTTCTAACACTCACGTGAATGAACGCGGGCGCGACTTAAAAGTCCTACCGGGGACTTCGTTTAAATTTGCTCGAATATTCGATTAGATTACCTCGCGAACGCGTTTTTTTAGAGTAGAGTCACCGTTTTCCGAACACTTGCGTGGGTGTCCGGGCGCGATTAAAAGTCCTATCATGGACTTCGTTTTAGTGTTGAAATTCGGGGTGCGCGAACGGTTTACCTTGTAGTGCTGTACATAGCTGGCTGATGTTATGATAATCCTCATATTTGGTAGCGGGGCGGAAATCCCGACAAATATCATGGAAAGTCTAAATATCGGTTAGCATATGTCACTTTGGATTTCAACTTAGAGTCACCGTTATTATCTAACACTCACGTGAGTGTTCGCGTGCGCGATTAAAAGTCCTACCGGGGACTTCGTTTTGTTTCCTCGAATATTCGATTAGTTTATTTAGAGTAGAGTCATCGTTTTTCGAACAATTGCGTGGGTGTCCGGGCGCGATTAAAAGTCCTATCATGGACTTCGTTGTAATGTTGAAATTCGGGGTGCGCTTCGGATTTCAACTTAGAGTCACCGTTTTTCTAACACTCACGTGAATGTTCGCTTGCGCGATTCAAAGTCCTACCGGGGACTTTGTTTTATTTCTTCGACATTTCGATTAGATTACTTCGCGAATTTGGATAGGACAGTAGAATCTACGTAATTATAACACACGTGAGTGTCGCGAACGCGATTAATGCGCTTTGATTGTTCGAAATTCGGAAGCACGAATTTAGATGTGCTTAATAATCCGTTATGCCCGAGGCGAGGGTGTTGAACGGTAAAGCTCTCTGTAAGTGGGGTCCCTGTAGCTGAGGCTAGATACCTCCTGTTAGCTAAGTCGCCCTAAATATCCGAAGCGGAAGGCATAAGGGATCGGTATCGCGGAACGCGGATTTTAGAGTAAAGTAGAGTCACCGTTAGCTCGTGGGTCTCCACATGCAGCAACCTCCACGTGGTGAGACCTGGGTCGTTAATACTTGCAAAGTTTAATTATAAATCTTATAATGCAAGTATTATCGAGCGAATGGCTGCATATTGTATTACTTTTCCATAATTTTTTTAATCTAATTCCAACTAAACATTAACATATTTCCATCTTATATAGCTAATAATACTTCGAAAGAAGAAATATCACAGAATTTATTGTACAATAATTTCTTAGACGAACTAAAAGGAAATTTTTCTATCGCACTTTTTTGTCCGCTGTTATTTCTATTTATTCTTATTTACTCTCACTAATTATCCTTTATATATCTCGGGTGGGACCCATGGGAGGGGCCTGTGGGCGAGGGCTTCTGTGCGGGTTGCTGTCACAGCATCATATAAAACTCTTTCTCTTGTCTTATCTTTTTTGGGGTCTCTATTCTTCTCTTTCTGGGGCTATCTTTTCTTACTCCGGCTCTCGTTTCTATCTCATATTTTTCCTTTTGAATTATGGTTTCAATTATGTTATCATTATGTTATTTCCTTTTAATTATGTATTCTTAATATTTATTTATGTTGTTTCTTTCTAATTATGTATTTAATTGTGTGTCTAATTATGTGTTTAATTATGTGTTTATGTTTCTAATTATGTTTTAATTATGTTCTTAATTATGTTTTTAATATATTCTTATTAATTATGATTTATAGGTCTTAGGTAGGATCCATGGAATGGTGCTGAGCTGCACTTTTATTGTTTCTTTCTCTAGCTTTCTTATTTATTTATATATGTTCATTTTCTATATTATTTACTTATTATTATATTTATTTTCTATTTATAATCTATGTGTATATTATGTTTTATTTTATATATTTTTTTGCTTTCTCTTATTTTTCCTTAGCTTCTTTTTTTCAGGATAGATCATCGAGGGATAGGTTCATCTGCGCCCGGATCATACATCGTATGGCAGGATTCATCATCGATTTTTACGCGAGAATACGGGAAGGATAGGAAGAACACTGGCGCGCGTGTCGGCGGGCACAGGCGTTGGTGTTCTCGGGCGCGAGTAAACTTCGTTTGATTGTTCGAATCGAAAACGCGAATTGTAGAGTAGAGTCATCGTTTTTCTAACACTCGCGTGGGTGTTCGGGCGCGATTAAAGGTCCTACCGTGGACTTCGTTTTGATTTCTTTAAAATCTCGATGGGGGTACTTCGCGAATTTCGGCTTAACAGTAGAATCTACGTAATTATAACACACACGTGAGTGTCGCGACGCGATTAGTATTTCTAAGGAGTGCGCTTTGTTTGTTCGAAATTCGGAAAGCACGAATTCGGATGTGCTTAATAACCCGTCATGTCTGAAGCGGACGGTGCTAATGGTGGAGCTATCTGTAAGAGGTGTGTAGTAGCTAAAGCTACACATACCCTGTTAGCTAAGAAGCCAATGCATTGAAGCGGAAAGGTATGGCGGATCGGTATCGCGGAACGCGGATTTTAGAGTAGAGTCACCGTTAGCCCGTGGGTCTCCAATTGCAGCAACCTCCACGTGGTGGGACCTGGGTCGTTAATACTTGCAAAGTTTAATTGTAAATTTTTAAATGCAAGTATTACCGAGCGAATGGCTGCATATTGTATTACTTACCAGTATCTTTTCAAACTAATTCCAACTAAACATTAACATATTTTCATTTCATATAGCTAATAATACTTCAAAAGAAGAAATTTAACAGAAATATATTGAACAATAATTTCTTAGACAAACTAAAAGGATATTTTTCTATCACACTTTTTTGTCCGCTGTTATTTCTATTTATTCTTATTTACTTTCATTAATTATCCTTTGTGTATTTCGGGTGGGACCCACGGGAGGGGCCTGTGGGCGAGGGCTTCTGTGCGGGTTGCTGTCTCAGCATCATATAAAACTGTTTCTCTTGTCTTATCTTTTTTGGGGTCTATATTCTTTTCTTTCTGGGGCTATCTTTTCTTTCTCCGGCTCTCGTTTCTGTCTCATATTCGTTTTTTTGAATTATGTTTTCAATTATGTTATTATTATGTTATTTCCTTTTAATTATGTATTCTTAATATTTATTTATGTTGTTTCTTTCTAATTATGTATTTAATTGTTTGTTTAATTATGTGTTTAATTATGTGTTTATATTTTTAATTATGTTTTTAATCTATTTTTATTAATTATAATTTCTAAGCTTTATGTAGGTCCGATGGAATGGTGCATGCTGCTTCTCTTTTCTTTTTCTAGGTCTCTTATCTAATTATATATATTTATTTTCTATTTGTATTTTATATATGTATATATATATATTATTTTGTTTCATATATTTTTTTGTTTTATTATTTCCTCTTTATCTTTTTCTTTTACAGTATAGGTCATCGAGGGATAGGTTCATCAGCGACCGGATGATTCGTCACATGGCGGGTTTCATCATCGATTTCTATGCGCGAATACGGGAAGGATAGGAAGAACACTGGCGCGCGTGTCGGCGGGCACAGGCGTAGGTGTTCTCGGGCGCGATTATATATCGTTTGATTGTTCGTATCGAAATCGCGAATTCTAGAGTAGAGTCATCGTTCTTCTAACACTCGCGTGGGTGTTCGGGCGCGATTAAAGGTCCTACCGTGGACTTCGTTTTGATTTCTTTAAAATCTCGATGGGGGTACTTCGCGAATTTCGGCTTAACAGTAGAATCTACGTAATTATAACACACACGTGAGTGTCGCGACGCGATTAGTATTTCTAAGGAGTGCGCTTTGTTTGTTCGAGATTCGGAAAGCACGAATTCGGATGTGCTTAATAACCCGTTATGTCTGAAGCGGACGGTGCTAATGGTGGAGCTATCTGTAAGAGGTGTGTAGTAGCTAAAGCTACACATACCCTGTTAGCTAAGAAGCCAATGCATTGAAGCGGAAAGGTATGGCGGATCGGTATCGCGGAACGCGGATTTTAGAGTAGAGTCACCGTTAGCCCGTGGGTCTCCAATTGCAGCAACCTCCACGTGGTGGGACCTGGGTCGTTAATACTAGCAAAGTCTAATTGTAAATCATATAACGCAAGTATTATCGGGCGAATGGCTGCATGTCTTTATCCGACTTAAACATTTTTTCATTTCATATCTTACTAAACGTTAATGTACTTTTATTTTACTTAGCTATTTATGTTAGAATACCTAAAGATAAGAGTAGATGTTAAAGAATTTTTAAATAATTTCTTAGAAAAATATATTGAAAAGTTTTTAATTGTCTTATTAATTTAATTAAACAATATGACATTTCGTAAAGCGTTTCATAGCTCTTAAAACGCGTTAGATAAAATTGCTATCTTTCGCTCTTTCTTGTTCGGAACTTCTAAGAAGGAACACTGGAAGTACGATACGAGATACTACAAACATTTCGACGTTTACACCTCGGAGTACGAAAGGAGACTGACGTGGTATCTCGTATCGTCCTTCGAATGGTCCTTTATTGTTGTCATTATCGATCGACGAAGGTTCACTGAAAACTATTTAATCTAACCCATCTTACGTGCTATGAAACGCTTTACGAAATGTAAAATTATTTAATTTTTGTCTCATCTTACTACGAGTATATGTACATTGTTTAAATAATTATAAAATGACTGTGTCTATATGATGAGTGAATGTACCTGTACGGAGAGATATCATTTCGACGTTTACACCACGGAGAACGAAAGGTGACTGACGTGGTATCTCGTATCGTCCTTCGAATGGTCCTTTCTTGTTGTCATTATCGATCGACGAAGGTTCACTGAAAACTATTTAATCTAACGCATCTTACGTGCTATGAAACGCTTTACGAAATGTAAAATTATTTAATTAATGTCTCATCGTACTACGAGTGTATGTACATTGTTTAAATAATTATAAAATGACTGTGTCTATATGACGAGTGAATGTATCGGTAAGGAAAGATATCATTTCGACGTTTACACCTCGGAGTACGAAAGGAGACTGACGTGGTATCCCGTATTGTCCTTCAAATGGTTCTTCCTTGTTGTCATTATCGATCGACGAAGGTTCACTGAAAACTATTTAATCTAACGCATCTTACGTGCTATGAAACGCTTTACGAAATGTAAAATTATTTAATTAATGTCTCATCGTACTACGAGTGTATGTACATTGTTTAAATAATTATAAAATGACTGTGTCTATATGACGAGTGAATGTATCGGTAAGGAAAGATATCATTTCGACGTTTACACCTCGGAGTACGAAAGGAGACTGACGTGGTATCCCGTATTGTCCTTCAAATGGTTCTTCCTTGTTGTCATTATCGATCGACGAAGATTGACTGAAAACTATTTAATCTAACGCATCTTAAGTGCTATGAAACGCTTTACGAAATGTAATATTTTTTTTTCTCTATTATAATATTATGATAATATTATTATAATAATATAATAATTTTATTAGAATCATCGTTATATTAAGAAAGCATTGAAAATATTTTAAATGATTGGTGTAAAAATTTTTATATGTAATGTTCAGAGAAACAGAATATTGCTTATTTAATAAAAGTAAGAAATAAACAGTTCATACGCATCATCTAGCATGGATGTTGACGCAGTAGTCCCCGAAGCCCTAGTTGTTCGCAATTTCTCTCCACCATAGCATTAAACGTGTTAATACATTAAATTATGTCAACACATTAATTAATACAAACATTTACACTACGTACATTTGTTCGCCACTTTTTCTCAAGATATATTCTATTTTTACCTGCTGTAGTTATGTTATTACATTGTAGTGCTTATTCTTATTACTAATATCAAAATAATTATTACTGTGTAAAGATTATTACCAATATCCCTATTCTTACTATTATTATACGTATTATTATGATTATAGTTAACAAAAAAAATTATTTATACTGTTTCTATAATTAAGAAGAAACTTATGAATGCTAATATTATTATTGTATTGTATTGTACGAGTTGCGTCTGTTTCTCTCCCAGAAACGTATTAGTTGTTTCTTAGTTTCCACTTACATATTTCTTAATTACTTCTTAATTACTCTTATTTATTTCTGGTTACGTCCGTAGTAGTTTCAGGTTTACTCCGGAATTGTGACTGGTTACGTCCGCAGTTTTTTTTTCCTGGTACCTTCCGGAATTGTGCCTGGTTACGTCCGTAGATTTTTATTTATTTTTTCATTTTTTTTCCCTGGTTCCTTACGGAGTTGTGACTGACTACGTTCGTAGTTTCTTTTTCCTTTTGTTTTTCCTGGTTCCTTCCGCAGTTTTGACTGGATACGTGCGTAGTTTTCATATTCTTTTTTTTCTGGTTTCTTCCGGAGTTGTGAATGGTTACGTTCATAGTTTTTTTTATTTATTTTTCCTTTTTCTTCCTGGTTCCTTCCGGAGCTGTGACTGGCTACGTCCGTCGTTTTTTTTTTCCATTTCTTTTTTCGTGGTTTCTGCTGGAGTTGTGCCTGGTTACGTTCATAGTTTTTTTATTTATTTATTTCTTTCCTGGTTCCTTCCGGAGTTGTGACTGGCTACATCCGCAGTTTTTTTATTTATTTTTTTTTTCTTGTTCCTTTCGGAGTTGTGCCTGGTTACGTCCATAGTTTTTTTATTTATTTATTTTTTTCCTGGTTCCTTCCGGAGTTGTGACTGGATAAGTCCGTAGTTTTTTTATTTACTTTTTCTTTTTTATTTCCTGGTTCCTTCCGGAGTTGTGACTGCCTACGTTCGTAGTTTTTTTTCCTTTTTTTCTCCTGGTTCCTTCCGGAGTTGTGACTGGCTACATCCGTAGTTTTTTTTCCTGGTTGCTTCCAGAGTTGTGCCTGGTTACGTCCGTAGTCTTTTTATTTTTTTCTTCTTTTTTTTTACTATTCCCTTCCGGAGTTGTGATTGGCTACGTCCGTAGTTTTTTGTTCTTTATTTTTCCTGGTTCTTTCCGGATTTGTGTTTGGTTTCCTTCGTGGTTTTTTTTTCTTTTTCTTTCCTGGTTCCTTCCGCAGTTTTGACTGCTTACGTGCGTAGTTTACATTTTCTTTTTTTTCTGGTTCCTTCCGGAGTTGTGCCTGGTTACGTTCATAGTTTTTTCTTATTTATTTTTCCCTTTCTTTCCTGGTTCCTTCCGGAGCTCTGACTGGCTACGTCCGTATTTTTTTTTTCCATTTTTTTTTCGTGGTTTCTGCTTGAGTTGTGCCTGGTTACGTCCATAGTTCTTTTATTTATTTGTTTTTTTCATGGTTCCTTCCGGAGTAGTGACTGGCTACGTCCGTAGTTTTTTTTTCCATTTTTTTTTTCGTGGTTTCTGCTGGAGTTGTGCCTGGTTACGTTCATAGTTTTTTTATTTATTTATTTTTTTCCTGGTTCCTTCCGGAGTTATGACTGGCTACGTCCGCAGTTTTTTTATTTATTTTTTCTTCTTTTTTCCTGGTTCCTTCCGGAGTTTTGACTGCCAACGTTCGCAGTTTTTTTTTCCTTTTTTTTCCTGGTTCCTTCCGGAATTGTGACTGGCCATGTCCGCAGTTTTTTGTTCTTCTTTTTTCCTGGTTCTTTCCGGATTTGTGTTTGGTTACGTTCGTGGTTTTTATTCATTTTTTTTCCTGGTTCCTTCCAGAGTTTTGACTGGCTACGTGCGTAGTTTTCATTTTCTTTTTTTTCTGGTTCCTTCCGGAGTTGTGCCTGGTTACGTTCATAGTTTTTTTTATTTATTTTTCCTTTTTTTTCCTGGTTCCTTCCGGAGCTCTGACTGGCTACGTCCTTTTTTTTTTTCCATTTTTTTTTCGTGGTTTCTGCTTGAGTTGTGCCTGGTTACGTCCATAGTTTTTTTATTTATTTGTTTTTTTCCTGGTTCCTTCCGGAGTTATGACTGGCCACGTCCGCAGTTTTTTTATTTATTTTTTCTTCTTTTTTCCTGGTTCCTTCCGGAGTTTAGACTGCCAACGTTCGCAGTTTTTTTTTCCTTTTTTTTCCTGGTTCCTTCCGGAATTGTGACTGGCTATGTCCGTAGTTTTTTGTTCTTCTTTTTTCCTGGTTCTTTCCGGATTTGTGTTTGGTTGCGTTCGTGGTTTTTATTCATTTTTTTTCCTGGTTCCTTCCGGTTCTGTGACTGGATACGTCCGTAGTTTCCTTTTCCATTTTTTTTTCGTGGTTTCAGCTGGAGTTGTGCCTGGTTACGTACATAGTTTTTTTATTTATTTATTTTTTTCCTAGTCCCTTCCGGAGTTGTGACTGGCTACGTCCGTTGTTTTTTGTTCTTTTTTTTTCCTGGTTCTTTCCGGATTGTTGTTTGATTACGTTCTTGGTTTTTTTTTCTTTTTTTTTCCTGGTTTCTTCCGCAGTTTTGACTGGCTACGTGCGTAGTTTTCACTACATTTTTTTCCTGGTTCCTTCCGGAGCTGTGACTGGCTACGTCCGTAGTTTTTTTTTCCATTTTTTTTTGTGGTTTCTGCTGGAGTTGTGCCTGGTTACGTCCATAGTTTTGTTATCTATTTATTTTTTTCCTGGTTCCTTCCGGGGTTATGACTGGCTACGTCCGCAGTTTTTTTATTTATTTTATTTTCCTGGTTCCTTTCGGAATTGTGCCTGCTTACGTCCATAGTTTTTTTATTTATTTATTTTTTTCCTGGTTCCTTCCGAAGTTGTGACTGGCTACGTCCGCAGTTTTTTTATTTATTTTTTCTTCTTTTTTCCTGGTTCCTTCCGGAGTTTTGACTGCCAACGTTCGCAGTTTTTTTTTCCTTTTTTTTTCCTGGTTCCTTCCGGAGTTGTGATTGGCTACGTCCGTTGTTTTTTTATTTTCTTCTTCTTTTTTTTACTGGTCCCTTCCGGAGTTGTGACTGGCTATGTCCGTAGTTTTTTGTTCTTCTTTTTTCCTGGTTCTTTCCGGATTTGTGTTTGGTTACGTTCGTGGTTTTTATTCATTTTTTTTTCCTGGTTCCTTCCAGAGTTTTGACTGGCTACGTGCGTAGTTTTCATTTTCTTTTTTTCTGGTTCCTTCCGGAGTTGTGCCTGGTTACGTTCATAGTTTTTTTTATTTATTTTTCCTTTTTTTTCCTGGTTCCATCCGGAGTTGTGACTGGCTACGTCCGTAGTTTTATGTTCTTTTTTTTCCTGATTCTTTCCGGATTTGTGACTGGTTACGTTCCAGGTTTTTTTTCTTTTTCTTTCCTGGTTCCTTCCGCAGTTGTGACTGGCTACGACCGTAGGTTTTTTATTTATTTTTTCTTTTTTTTTTCCTGGTTCCTTCCAGAGTTTTGACTGGCTACGTGCGTAGTTTTCACTTTCTTTTTTTCTTGTTTCTTCCGGAGTTGTGAATGGTTACGTTCATAGTTTTTTTTATTTATTTTTCCATTTTTTCCTGGTTCCTTCCGGTTCTGTGACTGGATACGTCCGTAGTTTCCTTGTCCATTTTTTTTTCGTGGTTTCAGCTGGAGTTGTGCCTGGTTACGTACATAGTTTTTTTATTTATTTATTTTTTTCCTAGTCCCTTCCGGAGTTGTGACTGGCTACGTCCGTTGTTTTTTGCTCTTTTTTTTTCCTGGTTCTTTCCGGATTGTTGTTTGATTACGTTCTTGGTTTTTTTTTCTCTTTTTTTCCTGGTTTCTTCCGCAGTTTTGACTGGCTACGTGCGTAGTTTTCACTACATTTTTTTCCTGGTTCCTTCCGGAGCTGTGACTGGCTACGTCCGTAGTTTTTTTTTCCATTTTTTTTCGTGGTTTCTGCTGGAGTTGTGCCTGGTTACGTTCATAGTCTTTTTATTTATTTATTTTTTTCCTGGTTCCTTCCGAAGTTGTGACTGGCAACGTCCATAGTTTTTTTTATATACTTTTTCTTTTCCTTCTCCTGGTTTCTTCTGGAGTTGTGACTGCCTACGATCGTAGTTTTTTTTCCTTTTTTTTCCTGGTTCCTTCCGGAGTTGTGACTGGCTACGTCCGTAGTTTTTTTTTCCTGGTTGTTTCCAGAGTTGTGCCTGGTTACGTCCGTAGTTTTTTTATTTTATTCTTCTTTCTTTTTACTGTTCCCTACCGGAGTTGTGACTGGTTACGTCCGTAGTTTTTTGTTCTTTATTTTTCCTGGTTCATTCCGGATTTGTGTTTGGTATCGTTCGTGGTTTTTTTTTCTTTTTCTTTCCTGGTTCCTTCCGCAGTTTTGACTGGCTACGTGCGTAGTTTTCATTTTCTTTTTTTTCTGGTTCCTTCCAGAGTTGTGCCTGGTTACGTTCATAGTATTTTTTTATTTATTTTTCCCTTTCTTTCCTGGTTCCTTCCGGAGCTCTGACTGGCTACGTCCTTTTTTTTTATTTCCATTTTTTTTCGTGGTTTCTGCTGGAGTTGTGCCTGGTTACGTTCATAGTTTTTTTATTTATTTGTTTTTTTCCTGGTTCCTTCCGGAGTAATGACTGGCTACTTCCGCAGTTTTTTTATTTATTTTTTTTTCCTGGTTCCTTACGGAATTGTGCCTGGTTACGTCCATAGTTTATTTATTTATTTATTTTTTTCCTGGTTCCTTCCGGAGTTGTGACTGGCTAAGACCATAGTTTTTATATTTATTTTTTCTTCTTAATTCCTGGTTCCTTCCGGAGTTTTGACTGCCAACGTTCGTAGTTTTTTTTTCCTGGTTCCTTCCGGAGTTGTGACTGGCAACGTCCATAGTTTTTTTTATATACATTTTCTTTTTTTTTTCCTGGTTCCTTCTGGAGTTGTGACTGCCTACGATCGTAGTTTTTTTTTCCTTTTTTTTCCTTGTTCCTTCCGGAGTTTTGACTGGCTACGTCCGTAGTTTTTTTTTCCTGGTTGCTTCCAGAGTTGTGCTTGGTTACGTTCGTAGTTTTTTTATTTTATTCTTCTTTTTTTTTACTGTTCCCTACCGGAGTTGTGACTGGCTACGTCCGTAGTTTTTTGTTCTTTATTTTTCCTGGTTCTTTCCGGATTTGTGTTTGGTTTCGTTCGTGGTTTTTTTTTCTTTTTCTTTCCTGGTTCCTTCCGCAGTTTTGACTGCTTACGTGCGTAGTTTACATTTTCTTTTTTTTCTGGTTCCTTCCGGAGTTGTGCCTGGTTACGTTCATAGTTTTTTTTATTTATTTTTCCCTTTCTTTCCTGGTTCCATCCGGAGCTCTGTCTGGCTACGTCCGTATTTTTTTTTCCATTTTTTTTTCGTGGTTTCTGCTTGAGTTGTGCCTGGTTACGTCCATAGTTCTTTTATTTATTTGTTTTTTTCATGGTTCCTTCCGGAGTTGTGACTGGCTACGTCCGTAGTTTTTTTTTCCATTTTTTTTTTCGTGGTTTCTGCTGGAGTTGTGCCTGGTTACGTTCATAGTTTTTTTATTTATTTATTTTTTTCTTGGTTCCTTCCGGAGTTATGACTGGCTACGTCCGCAGTTTTTTTATTTATTTTTTCTTCTTTTTTCCTGGTTCCTTCCGAAGTTTTGACTGCCAACGTTCGCAGTTTCTTTTTCCTTTTTTTTCCTGGTTCCTTCCGGAGTTGTGACTGGCTATGTCCGTAGTTTTTTGTTCTTCTTTTTTCCTGGTTCTTTCCGGATTTGTGTTTGGTTACGTTCGTGGATTTTATTCATTTTTTTTCCTGGTTCCTTCCAGAGTTTTGACTGGCTACGTGCGTAGTTTTCATTTTCTTTTTTTTCTGGTTCCTTCCGGAGTTGTGCCTGGTTACGTTCATAGTTTTTTTTATTTATTTTTCCTTTTTTTTCCTGGTTCCTTCCGGAGTTGTGACTGGCTACGTCCGTAGTTTTATGTTCTTTTTTTTCCTGATTCTTTCCGGATTTGTGACTGGTTACGTTCTAGGTTTTTTTTCTTTTTCTTTCCTGGTTCCTTCCGCAGTTGTGACTGGCTACGACCGTAGGTTTTTTATTTATTTTTTCTTTTTTTTTTCCTGGTTCCTTCCAGAGTTTTGACTGGCTACGTGCGTAGTTTTCACTTTCTTTTTTTCTTGTTTCTTCCGGAGTTGTGAATGGTTACGTTCATAGTTCTTTTTATTTATTTTTCCATTTATTCCTGGTTCCTTCCGGTTCTGTGACTGGATACGTCCGTAGTTTCCTTTTCCATTTTTTTTTCGTGGTTTCAGCTGGAGTTGTGCCTGGTTGCGTACATAGTTTTTTTATTTATTTATTTTTTTCCTAGTCCCTTTCGGAGTTGTGACTGGCTACGTCCGTTGTTTTTTGTTCTTTTTTTTTCCTGGTTCTTTCCGGATTGTTGTTTGATTACGTTATTGGTTTTTTTTTCTTTTTTTTTCCTGGTTTCTTCCGCAGTTTTGACTGGCTACGTGCGTAGTTATCACTACATTTTTTTCCTGGTTCCTTCCGGAGCTGTGACTGGCTACGTCCGTAGTTTTTCTTTCCATTTTTTTTCGTGGTTTCTGCTGGAGTTGTGCCTGGTTACGTTCATAGTCTTTTTATTTATTTATTTTTTTCCTGGTTCCTTCCGAAGTTGTGACTGGCAACGTCCATAGTTTTTTTTATATACTTTTTCTTTTCCTTCTCCTGGTTCCTTCTGGAGTTGTGACTGCCTACGATCGTAGTTTTTTTTCCTTTTTTTTCCTGGTTCCTTCCGGAGTTGTGACTGGCTACGTCCGTAGTTTTTTATTCCTGGTTGTTTCCAGAGTTGTGCCTGGTTACGTCCGTAGTTTTTTTATTTTATTCTTCTTTTTTTTTACTGTTCCCTACCGGAGTTGTGACTGGCTACGTCCGTAGTTTTTTGTTCTTTATTTTTCCTGGTTCATTCCGGATTTGTGTTTGGTTTCGTTCGTGGTTTTTTTTTCTTTTTCTTTCCTGGTTCCTTCCGCAGTTTTGACTGGTTACGTGCGTAGTTTTCATTTTCTTTTTTTTCTGGTTCCTTCCAGAGTTGTGCCTGGTTACGTTCATAGTTTTTTTTTATTTATTTTTCCCTTTCTTTCCTGGTTCTTTCCGGATTTGTGACTGGTTACGTTCCTGGTTATTTTTCTTTTTCTTTCCTGGTTCCTTCCGTAGTTGTGACTGGCTACGACCGTAGGTTTTTTATTTATTTTTTCTTTTTTTTTTCCTGGTTCCTTCCAGAGATTTGACTGGCTACGTGCGTAGTTTTCACTTTCTTTTTTTTCTTGTTTCTTCCGGAGTTGTGAATGGTTACGTTCATAGTTTTTTTTATTTATTTTTTCATTTTTTCCTGGTTCCTTCCGGTTCTGTGACTGGATACGTCCGTAGTTTCCTTTTCCATTTTTTTTTCGTGGTTTCAGCTGGAGTTGTGCCTGGTTACGTACATAGTTTTTTTATTTATTTATTTTTTTCCTAGTCCCTTCCGGAGTTGTGACTGGCAACGTCCGTTGTTTTTTGTTCTTTTTTTTTCCTTGTTCTTTCCAGATTTTTGTTTGATTACGTTCTTGGTTTTTTTTTCTTTTTTTTCCTGGTTTCTTCCGCAGTTTTGACTGGCTACGTGCGTAGTTTTCACTACATTTTTTTTCTGGTTCCTTCCGGAGTTGTGACTGGTTACGTCCGTAGTTTTTTCTGGTTCCTTCCGGAGTTGTGACTGGCTACGGCCGTAGTTTTTTCTGGTTCCTTCCGGAGTTATGACTGGTTACGTTTGTAGTTTTTTCTGGTTCCTTCCGGAGTTGTGACTGGTTACGTTTATAGTTTTTTCTGGTTCCTTCCGGAGTACTGACTGGTTACGTTTGTAGTTTTTTCTGGTTCCTTCCGGAGTTGTGACTGGTTACGTTTGTAGTTTTTTGGGTTCCTTCCGGAGTTGTGACTGGTTACGATTGTAGTTTTTTCTGGTTCCTTCCGGAGTAGTGACTGATTACGTTTGTAGTTTTTTCTGGTTCCTTCCGGAGTAGTGACTGGTTACGTTTGTAGTTTTTTCTGGTTCCTTCCTGAGTAGTGACTGATTACGTTTGTAGTTTTTTCTGGTTCCTTCCGGAGTAGTGACTGGTTACGTTTGTAGTTTTTTCTGGTTCCTTCCGGAGTTGTGACTGGTTACGTTTGTAGTTTTTTCTGGTTCCTTCCTGAGTAGTGACTGGTTACGTTTGTAGTTTTTCTGGTTCCTTCCTGAGTAGTGACTGGTTACGTTTGTAGTTTTTTTGGTTCCTTCCGGAGTAGTGACTGGTTACGTTTGTAGTTTTTTTGGTTCCTTCCGGAGTAGTGACTGGTTACGTTTGTAGTTTTTTCTGGTTCCTTCCGGAGTTATGACTGGTTACATTTGTAGTTTTTTCTGGTTCCTTCCGGAGTTATGACTGGTTACGTTTGTAGTTTTTTCTGGTTCCTTCCGGAGTAATGACTGGTTACGTTTGTAGTTTTTTCTGGTTCCTTCCGGAGTTATGACTGGTTACGTTTGTAGTTTTTTCTGGTTCCTTCCGGAGTTATGACTGGTTACGTTTGTAGTTTTTTCTGGTTCCTTCCGGAGTTATGACTGGTTACGTTTGTAGTTTTTTCTGGTTCCTTCCGGAGTTATGACTGGTTACGTTTGTAGTTTTTTCTGGTTCCTTCCGGAGTTATGACTGGTTACGTTTGTAGTTTTTTCTGGTTCCTTCCGGAGTTATGACTGGTTACGTTTGTAGTTTTTTCTGGTTCCTTCCGGAGTTATGACTGGTTACGTTTGTAGTTTTTTCTGGTTCCTTCCGGAGTTATGACTGGTTACGTTTGTAGTTTTTTCTGGTTCCTTCCGGAGTTATGACTGGTTACGTTTGTAGTTTTTTCTGGTTCCTTCCGGAGTTATGACTGGTTACGTTTGTAGTTTTTTCTGGTTCCTTCCGGAGTTATGACTGGTTACGTTTGTAGTTTTTTCTGGTTCCTTCCGGAGTTGCGTCAGGGTTGCGTCAGGGTTGCGTCAGGGTTGCGTCAGGGTTGCGTCAGGGTTGCGTCAGGGTTGCGTCAGGGTTGCGTCAGGGTTGCGTCAGGGTTGCGTCAGGGTTGCGTCAGGGTTGCGTCAGGGTTGCGTCAGGGTTGCGTCAGGGTTGCGTCAGGGTTGCGTCAGGGTTGCGTCAGGGTTGCGTCAGGGTTGCGTCAGGGTTGCGTCAGGGTTGCGTCAGGGTTGCGTCAGGGTTGCGTCAGGGTTGCGTCAGGGTTGCGTCAGGGTTGCGTCAGGGTTGCGTCAGGGTTGCGTCAGGGTTGCGTCAGGGTTGCGTCAGGGTTGCGTCAGGGTTGCGTCAGGGTTGCGTCAGGGTTGCGTCAGGGTTGCGTCAGGGTTGCGTCAGGGTTGCGTCAGGGTTGCGTCAGGGTTGCGTCAGGGTTGCGTCAGGGTTGCGTCAGGGTTGCGTCAGGGTTGCGTCAGGGTTGCGTCAGGGTTGCGTCAGGGTTGCGTCAGGGTTGCGTCAGGGTTGCGTCAGGGTTGCGTCAGGGTTGCGTCAGGGTTGCGTCAGGGTTGCGTCAGGGTTGCGTCAGGGTTGCGTCAGGGTTGCGTCAGGGTTGCGTCAGGGTTGCGTCAGGGTTGCGTCAGGGTTGCGTCAGGGTTGCGTCAGGGTTGCGTCAGGGTTGCGTCAGGGTTGCGTCAGGGTTGCGTCAGGGTTGCGTCAGGGTTGCGTCAGGGTTGCGTCAGGGTTGCGTCAGGGTTGCGTCAGGGTTGCGTCAGGGTTGCGTCAGGGTTGCGTCAGGGTTGCGTCAGGGTTGCGTCAGGGTTGCGTCAGGGTTGCGTCAGGGTTGCGTCAGGGTTGCGTCAGGGTTGCGTCAGGGTTGCGTCAGGTTGCGTCAGGGTTGCGTCAGGGTTGCGTCAGGGTTGCGTCAGGGTTGCGTCAGGGTTTGCGTCAGGGTTGCGTCAGGGTTGCGTCAGGGTTGCGTCAGGGTTGCGTCAGGGTTGCGTCAGGGTTGCGTCAGGGTTGCGTCAGGGTTGCGTCAGGGTTGCGTCAGGGTTGCGTCAGGGTTGCGTCAGGGTTGCGTCAGGGTTGCGTCAGGGTTGCGTCAGGGTTGCGTCAGGGTTGCGTCAGGGTTGCGTCAGGGTTGCGTCAGGGTTGCGTCAGGGTTGCGTCAGGGTTGCGTCAGGGTTGCGTCAGGGTTGCGTCAGGGTTGCGTCAGGGTTGCGTCAGGGTTGCGTCAGGGTTGCGTCAGGGTTGCGTCAGGGTTGCGTCAGGGTTGCGTCAGGGTTGCGTCAGGGTTGCGTCAGGGTTGCGTCAGGGTTGCGTCAGGGTTGCGTCAGGGTTGCGTCAGGGTTGCGTCAGGGTTGCGTCAGGGTTGCGTCAGGGTTGCGTCAGGGTTGCGTCAGGGTTGCGTCAGGGTTGCGTCAGGGTTGCGTCAGGGTTGCGTCAGGGTTGCGTCAGGGTTGCGTCAGGGTTGCGTCAGGGTTGCGTCAGGGTTGCGTCAGGGTTGCGTCAGGGTTGCGTCAGGGTTGCGTCAGGGTTGCGTCAGGGTTGCGTCAGGGTTGCGTCAGGGTCAGGGTTGCGTCAGGGTTGCGTCAGGGTTGCGTCAGGGTTGCGTCAGGGTTGCGTCAGGGTTGCGTCAGGGTTGCGTCAGGGTTGCGTCAGGGTTGCGTCAGGGTTGCGTCAGGGTTGCGTCAGGGTTGCGTCAGGGTTGCGTCAGGTTGCGTCAGGGTTGCGTCAGGGTTGCGTCAGGGTTGCGTCAGGGTTGCGTCAGGGTTGCGTCAGGGTTGCGTCAGGGTTGCGTCAGGGTTGCGTCAGGGTTGCGTCAGTGGGTTGCGTCAGGGTTGCGTCAGGGTTGCGTCAGGGTTGCGTCAGGGTTTGCGTCAGGGTTGCGTCAGGG
>NC_060975.1:662500-715000 GCF_910589235.1 Vespa crabro
GTATCGAGAAAACGTTTGTACTGTTTGATTGAAAGCCTGAGGTTTCTCCATAAAACAGAGAGATTCGTTAAAAAAAAAAAGAAAAAAAAAAGAAAAAAAAAAGAAAAAAAAAAAGAAAGAAAAAAAAAGGAAAGAAAAAAGAAGAAAGAAAGGAAAATAAAAAAAGCGCGTTCCATTGTTTTTCGATAAAGTTAATACGTTTCGCAAGATCACCCTGTATATGAATTGAGCGTTAGAACGTATATAGGTACTTACGTATACCCAGGATCCATATATGCATAAATCATTTTCTCTGTGTATAATATTACAGTCACATGAATACATATTATATACACGTATACGTGCATACACATATAGGTTGTCAGACATGCGAGTGTAGATGTATTTCATTGTACAAAGTCGCGTGAGCGGCGCAAGTTAATTAAGAGCCTCTAATGAACCAGCCGCACCGCAAACGACGGCAGCCCGACGCTGGCGTCTCGATCGATTAATTAAAAATCTTGCACGGCGGCGCCGCGACGCTTCGCCTCCGCTCGCTTTGCCACCGCGAACTTTACCTCCTCGTTTCGCATGAGACAAACGAGATAGATTTTCTCTTTCTATCTCTCTCTCCCTTTCTCTCTCTCTCTCTCTCGTTCGTACGCACGCTCGACTCTCTAATACTATCTCTCCCGATTCCACGATTACGAAGAAATCTTTTCATCGGCGATTAATCGTACTAGCATTTTATATTACCCATAAAATTATTCGTTCGAACGAACAATTTCTTTCCGTCTCGTTGTCATTGTCGTCGTCGTCGTCGTCGTCGTCGTTGTCGGCAGTGGCGTCGTCGTCGTCAAAGCTCTTAAGTGTTGGTTAGCATATTTAAAAAAGAAAATCGATATTGTCGGACATTAATAATGTTCTCTTCGTCGTTGAAGAATTCATATTAATTATCTATTTTCCTCGAACGAGAGTACTGAAACAACGTGGCTAGAGGCTGTATACTCTTACGAGATAATGAAAAAGAAAGAACAAACAAAAAAGGAAAAGCAAAAAAAGAAAAAAAATATTAAAAAGAGAAAAGAAAGAAAAAGATAGAAAAGAGAAAACGATACAACGTAGCGCGACGTATTCCTTACCATCGATCGTAACTTTTATTTCATTATTTTCATTATCCTTCCGCGAGCGTTTTCCACGATTCCCTCGTTTTCGCAGCTAGCTAGTTAGATAGCTACTACTGCTGCTCCTGCTGCTGCCGCTGCTATTACTACTACTACTACTACTACTACTACTACTACTACTACTACTACTAATACTACTACTGGCTCTGCTGCTTCTTCTTTCCCCGAACGGGGAGGAGCCAATTTTACGAGATTAACTTTTATTACGATAGGTGTAATTAATTTCGAAGCGGACCAACCTCCTCCTCGTCGCGGATCCCCTTTTCAAACGATAGCCAATTGTATTATTCCAAGTTATATTCCTATCGGCAAGGGTGTTCTTCCTTTTCGACTTTACCAATTCGTTAGATATATACCTACTTGTTCTCTTATTCTTTTTCTGTGAAGGCAAATTAAAAAAAAGAAGAAAAAAAAAAAAAAGAAAAAAAGAAAGAGAGAAAAAAAACTACCGAGTAATTGAAAATGCTCGCGCGACAACTAACGATTCTTTAACCATCGAGTAATGCCTTAGTTATTAGTATATTGTTCTCGGTTGCGTGTGCGTTCTTTATTTTTTTTTTCTTTCTTCTTTTTTTTTTTTTTTTTTCTTTTATTCCGCTCGCCAAAATGGAACGAGCGAGCTAAGCAAGTAAATCGTAAAGAGAATCTCTACGGTTAGTCGTAGTAGTTGTAGTGGTAATACCAGTACGGAACCGACGCGAAAGTTTGTCGTGGGAAGTTTTATTAGCCGATCGTCGGTAGTTAAGTCTGTAAACTATTACGTTTTTACGTTCGCTTTTATCGTGGCAATCCGCGAAGCCTTACTCGCATAACTCTCAAATATCCTTCCAAATGCCGAGATTACGCGAGAATATATATATATGTATATATACGTACGTAGACGTTAAATGTATATATATATATATATATATATATATATATATACCTATTACATCTGTATCAACGTAGGTGTAGACGTGTCTGTGTTAGTTCCCGATTACGTGATATCGATCTTTAAATCATATCGCGGAATTACGAACGACGACCTTCTCACGCGATTTCTCGATCGATCGTAAATCGAAGATTCTCATAAGGCTTTAGAAATTCATTCGGGAAAGCGCAAAGATGAAAAGTAATTGTCAATTGGACGAGCGTACGATACCGATGAAGTCCTTATATCGACGCGACGAAAGAAGAAAGAATAAGAAGAAGAAAAAAAAAGGGAAAAAAAAAGGAAAAAGAAAAGATATAAAAAATGTTGGGATATAAAGCGAAGTTAGAAAAGTAAGAACTAGACGGGAAGAAATAAGAGAGAAATAGATTGGCAAGTAGAGGATAAATACGTAAGAAAGAAAAAAGAACGTTTTAGAAGATAGGCGTAAGGTAAATAAAACGAGGTAAATAGTTCGAATACCGTCTCTACTAATTAGTTATATAAAGGCTGCCTACAGGCTCGTGGCTCGAAAGGCTTATACCGTTAATTAACATACCGAGCAAGGGTGCCAGGGTAGGAACTGGGGTTGCTCTTAGGCAGCTATGGAGGAAAGGAAGGAAACCGGTGGAACATTATCGAGACAACTTTGTCATCGTTGTTACGACTCGTTTTCGCGAGGATCGAGAATAAGAATCTGGAACGAGGGTCTTCCCTTCTTCTTCCCTCCTTCTCTCCCTCTCCTATTCTTCTTCCTCTTCTATATTTATTCTTTCAACGTCGAATAATCATCATTAGTAGAAGGGAAAAGCAAGAATAATAAAGTGTATCGAATCGTGGTAGATGTTCCACGTCTATATACACGTTTGAAAATAATTTCAATGAAATTCTTTCCCGTTGTATCTAATTAAAAAAGAACGAGAGATAGAGAGAGGGAGAGAAAGTCACGATTAACGTGAAAAACGTAAACTTTTGCGGTCGTCGCCGGTAAACGTTCCGGTGCCTTTACGGTGGTCCATTCGTAAATTGTAGACCCCTCGGAAAGTCGGAACAATGCGAATAATACGTACTTCGCGGTGGTAGTCCCGAAGAAGAAGAAGGCGCTTCTGTGGCCAGTTAAAGCGAGTTCTCGAGCTTCCGTGACTCGTGGAAGCTTTGAGACAATAGAACTGTAGGAAGCGAGAGGGGTATTCAAGGGTTTATTAGTCGTCAAACTAGCTTCTCTCTCTCTCCCTCTCTATCTATATCTTTCTCTCTCTCTCTCTCTCTCTCTCTCTCTCTCTCTCTCTCTCTCTCTCTCTCTCTCTCTCTTGCCTATTTGTGCTATAGCCTTCTCAACTAACGTCGCCGGTTCAGACGATCCTATCTCGAAGTCACGAGTCGAGTCATCTTTAAGTCGTTCCTCGAGCGGTTCACCCACGGATCCGCGTTATGCGTCGTAAAGACGATTTCGAATGCGGTCGTTAGAAATTCGATTCTCCCTCCTCCCGTTTTCCCCTCTTAGAAGGACACAGAGAGAGGGAGAGAGAGAGAGAGAGGGATAGAGAAATCACGATCACGGTGCATTCACAAAATAGACAATAGTGTCGTTTAGAAACTACCCGGTCCTTTTATCCATTGAAATCCAATGGATCTTTCTTTCTCTTTAAAAATCCTTTTAGATATTTTTTAAATCCTTTTTTCTTTTGTTTAGTTTTTTTTTCTTTTCTTTTTTTTTTTTTTAACTCTCGTCGACCGCAAGCCGAACCGAACGTCCTGAAAACTTTTAATAGCTCGCAAGTAACAAACGCGCAAGCCCTTGGTATTTGGTAAAGTCGTCTCCTCTCATCTGCTTCCGCGGCAAATCCGTTTAAAGCCATTCGTAGCCGTCTTTATCCGAAAAATAAGGCTGTAAATTGTGATATTTCGCGTGTTTGAGAAAGGGATTTTTTTCTTGTTTTTCTTTCTTTCTTTGTTTTTTTTCTTTTTTGTTTTTTTTTTCTGTTTTTTTCCTTTTTTTTTTTTTTTGCTTTTCCTCGTGCCATCCTCCTCCTCTTCGCTCGTGCGTCATGCCAGGGATATCCTGCGAGAAACGGGCGACGATATTTATGAGCCAGGCTATCAGAAGTTCGCCTGTTGGCTTCGAGGTGTCGTTTCGTTTATTTTAGTTCGTGGACGTTTTAAAAACAAAAAAAAAAAAAAAGAAAGAAAGAAAGAAAAGGAAGAAAAACATACCGTAGGACATGTTTCGGTAAAACATGATAACGAGCGAAAGTGAAGAGTAACACTGTAGTAACGTTGTTATCGCTACGAAAGGATCATTGCACCCCTGCGAGCCTCTTTGGTGCAGTAAACGGTACTTCCAAGGGATTCTGGCCCTTCCTTCTTCCGTTCTCGCGCTACACTCTTGCACAATGGTTCCGGTATAACGAAGAAGAGGACACTATTCTACGAGAACGCGATCGAAGTCTCGTAACTCGTACGCATATACACACACGCACACACACGTGGTCTCTCTCTCTCTCTATCTCTTTCTCTCACTTGTCTCTTTCTCGCTCGCTCTTTAGTTGTCCTAGCAGGACAGGAGGTTTGTCTCTCATTGTTATCCAACAACCCCTGCGAGAGACACCGTCTCGTCTACTTCTGTGTCTGACGTTTATGGCACTGTCGCGAGTTAAGATCTCGTTAAGCAGCCTCGGAACTTCCGAAAGCGTGGCCCGAAGTATGTAAAAAGGATCTCTTCCCCCTTTTTATGACCCGAAGTAGTAGTAACGTTAGCGGTTCTTCCATTCCAACAATTTCCACTCTCATTTCGTTGACTCGTTTCTTCATTTCTTTTTTTTTTTCTCTTCTTAAAATCTCTCTCTCTCTCTCTCTCTCTATCTTGCTTTTGATCCATCCTTCGCAAGACACTTTAACAACGATATCATCGACGTCGCCGTTACCCATATGATACAAGCACTGCTAAGTTATTATACAAGCCGTTACGCTAATGTTACACACGCTATGGGAAGAGGAGCCCCGCGTAATTCCGGGACGAGGCAACGTTCCGGCTGCCAATGCTGTTTGCCGCACCTGAACCTCGTCGGTGAAATTGACGACATAATCCGCCATAATTCAGGATTACCGTGTAAGCTTGGATACGCGTAGGCACGCTTCGAGACGATAGCTATGACCTCCGACCTATCGGTCCTCTTCCTCCAGAACGCTTGTGTCAATATTACAAAACTTCTTTTATAAAAAGTCAATCTCTTTGTTCTTTGACAATAGAAACAAGAATTCGCGAGGAATGTCATGCATCAATTCTTCCGGTTTCGGGACCTGTGCGTAAGAGAGGAATCGTCCAGAGAACAAAGAATAAATAAATAAATAAAAAAATAGCAGGTTCTCGGACGGGGAAGAGGCGAGAAGGGGGGGATAGCTGGAGGTGGGAAATGATGTGTGTCCAGTGAACGTTTCCGTCCAGGTATCTCGGGGAATCACGCGCATTCCCGGCAATGCCGCCAACGCTGAAAATATAAATCCGCTAAAATATCGAGAGATTAGCGTTTGGACACGTCGGCCGATAGCCTGTCGAGGCTCAGACCCCAAAGCCATGTTCTCTCTCTCTCTCTCTCTCTCTTCCTACCCCCGTCTCCTCAGTTTCGACTACCCTCCGATACCACTCACCCCTCTAACACATCCGAACGTCCATATATGCGAACGTATATGGTACGTGCAACCCTTTCGTTCGAAGAGAGAGAGAGAGAGAGAGAGAGAGTGTGTCGTTCTAGTACCATTTTTTCTCGTAACAATAATTTGTCGTTATCAAATAACGACGGTACTCTCTCGTATACGTAGTTACCGTGCGTCGCGAAGCCCAGGCGCGGCTTTCCCGGCGAGCCAATAAATGCTAGCGAAATAAAATTTTACTGCCGAATAATATCTGCAAAAGGGAAAGAACGAGAGAGAGAGAGAGAAAGATATCGGTGCTATTGAATTCCATAGACCGTTTCGTACCTATATACCATTCTTTTCTGTATTTTTTCTTTATATATATATATATATTTTATACATACATATATATATGTTAAGGCACCAACTGTCTAAAGTTTAAATAACTCCTTTTACTAAATGAATATATCAATTTAATTGAAAGATTGTTTTGATGAATTATGTGTTGAATAAGATATTATTAAAGTGTCGCATAATCAGTCGCATTATCTTTAACATATCGAATGAATATCATAACACATTTATTTTTTACAATTTTAATAATTAAAAATATTTCCGTGATCCGTCGTCATAATTAAACATAATCGTGATCCTTCGTTACGGGTATCGCCTATGAAGAGACTATCCCGGTAAAAAAAAGTTTAAAAATTAACGCTAAGAGAGAGAGAGAGAGAGAGAGAGAGAGAGAGAAACACTCTCCTCCTCGACGCTCGATAACTCGGCGCAAGGATCAAGATCCTTTGCGTGGAAGAAGAGATTGAGAGAATGGTAGGGGAATGAAACAGGGAGTGGTTGGGGGAGGAGGGCTAAGAGGGAGATTGTTGCCGTTGTAACTTCCCCCGTATAAGGGAGAAAGCTCTCTTACTCTCCCTCTCGTTATGTACGGCGGTGGGCCAAGTCTACCGCAGAGAATAATGTTAATGAAATACAGATAGCATCTCTATACAAGAACCCTTCGAGGAGAAAGAGTGAAAGAGATAGAGAGAGAGAGACCACGAGGACGAAGTATTGTCCGACTTCGTTGAGAGCTTCTGCGCTTTGAACTTTGGCGCGAGCCAGGATCATCTCACCCTCTTCCACTTTCTCTCTCTTTCTCTTTCTTTATTTTTTTCTCTTTTACTTCGCGAAGACAACGGTGTTCGCGCAACCTCGCAAAGTATCGGTAAAGATTGAACGGAAATAAAATAAAATAAAAAAAAAAAATAAATAAATAAATAAATAAATAAATAAATAAAGGGGCAAGGAGGAAAGGAAGAGTTAAGGAATAGGAGAGGTTTAGACATGCGGACAATAACTACGCCAGGCAAGGATTTCCGCGTGCCGAAAGAAAGAGATAGAGGGGAGAGAGAGAGAGAGAAAGAGAGAGATTGAGAAGGAGAAGGAGAAGGAACGCGTTAAATAACGTGTAAACCGTACACGACGTTCGATACTACGTAGAGAGCTGCACCATTTCGATGATAAGGAGCACGTTCGAGTAAACTCGAGTTTCGAAGCGCAGAAATTTAATGGCGTGTGACCAACCTTCCTTCGCGTTTTCCACTTGAAATCGGAAGATATGCGACGAAATACAGCGATGAGATATATAAACAGAGAGAGAGAGAGAGAGAGAGAGAGAGAGAAAGGCAGAGAGACAGACATTGTTCTTTCATCGATCCTTTACGATTTAAATTTTATGATTTTCTTGAATAGAACAGCAACGTAATCGCGAAAGATTACTATCGAATAGAGTCCGAAAAGAATGGGAAGGAAAAAAAGCACGCGATCGACGTCAAGGAGAGAGAGAGGGAGAGAGGGATGGAGAGAGAGAGAGAGAGAGAGAAATCAAGCTCGTCTTTGCCGAGTGTTTTTAGGGGAGAAGAGAGGGCATGTTACAGAGGCGAGCTGACTCACTGACTGATTTTTTCAAAAGCAGACTAATTAAGGAGCGCCTGACAAAACGTTAATTAAAGCACTCGAAAACCGAGTGCCATTAAAAGAGGAAGGAAGGACGGAAGGAAGGAAAGAGGTGGAAGGACGGGTGTGGTGATGGAGGAGGAGAGGAATTACAAGCGCAGTTGCTGCGGTGGCGATGCCGTAGGGAGGAAGAGGCTGTCTCCTCTCTCTCTCTCTCTCTTTCTCCCTCTCCCTCTCTCTCTCTCGCTCTCTCTTTCTCTATATGAGACACAGAGGGGGTGGAGGGCTTAAAAGTTGGAGCGCGTTCGTGCCAGTGGGGTATGGCTTACTCTACCGGGCGAAAGCAGCCAGCAGGCAATTCCTAACGGCTGGAAAGATATGCAAATGCGCGAAAGGGAGAGCGCTGCTAATGCCTACCTACCTGAGCCGTGCCGGCACGCAATAATCATTAAAAACTAAAACGTATACCCTCTCTCTCTCTCTCTCTCTCTCTCTCTCTCTTTCTATCTGTCTATCTATCTATCTATCTATTTATATATCTCTTTCTTTCTTCGTCTGACTTCGATATCGTCGGGAAGAGTCCTCGAGAAATAATCGCGATATCCTTCTATAATAAATTGGTTTAGAACAATTTTCATTAGGATCATTTGAACGTATCTACGTGTGTATGTATATATGTATACATATATATATATATGTATGTATGTATATTCGACGAAGTATAATCAATGTTTGATATTTTTTATTGAAAAGGATCCGTTCATTAGTAATCGCGTTATCTCTCGTAAATATTTTCTCTTCGACCAGTTATCCAAAGGAATCTACTCACGAAGCATACGCGTATGATGAGAGTAATAAAGGGGGTAGGTCGCAAAGGGGGAAGATCGTACAGAGCACGTAGAGGAGAGAGATCATTAGCGAGAGACGAACGGATTTTCAAGGTTCGCGGAACAGGCGAACGCGACGCCCGGGCATTAAAGCGGCCGACTCCCGGGGAACTTCATTTAAGAGTCCTTGTTTATAAACTGAAACAGGACGCGGCAGAATATAATTCCGCTTCTAATTACCCGGAGTGCTTTGCTTCTTCTACGGAAAACGAGAAGCAGAGCTAACCGCCAGCGAAAATTTCGTCCTTCGACGTTCGCGGCCGTACTCGATCGAATCATCGGCCAACTTGGACGATTGTTCCACGGTCTGGTCCATAAGTAAAAACCTAATAAATAGCCGGAAGAGCGACGAGGAGGGAAGAGTGGAGAGGGGAGCTTGGGAAGAGGGGAGAGGAGAGAGGAGTGGAGAGGAGTCGCGAGAGGCCGCGAGCCCGCGCGAACGAGCCAACGAACGGGACCGAGACTTCCCTGATAATTAAGTCCGTTCAGAAGAAAAGGAGCGAACGATCATTCTATCTATCTCTCTTTTTCTCTCCTTCTTCGTCGGTACATCCTTGCATCCTCGAGATGGCTAATTAATTTAATTACCGCCTTCGCCAGATTTACCCCACTCTTTTCTCTCTCTCTCTCTCTCTCTCTCTCTCCCCAACATCCCTTTTCTATCCCCACTTTTCATCCACTTCGGTTCTTTCTCCTTCTATCGCACCCTCGTCGAAGACGAATCTGATTCGGCGATCATGGCGATGGTGCGCGTCGGATTTATTTATTTCCACTTCTCCTCGTTAAGCGAAAGCACAAGAGAGATGGCGATACCATCCGACGTGGCCAATGAATCGAAGTTGAAAGCGCATCTACGAGGACTTTTCTTGGAGTTCTCTTTAAATGTAATTATTTCTCTCTTTCTTTTTCTCCCCCTCTCTTTCTTTTCATACACACACGCACACACATATCCACAGAGCCATGATCTTCGATCTTCTCGATAATTTACGAAATAATTTAATCGCCAATCGTGAATTCCTCGGATATATCGACGACGCGTTATATCGCTTACCTCGCGATAACTTAGCACAACAACAACAACAACAACAACAACAACAACAACAACGAGCTTTTGCTGTAGCCGCTAAAAGAGCGATGGCGATCGCGCGACATCGCGGCGAATACGAGCGAGCAGGTTCGAACGAACGAACGAACGAACGTTCGTTCGCTAACGACCCGTTACGGGCACTGCCAGGACCGGCCCCGTTAAATTTAACGTTTATCGCTGATAGCGAGCATAAAATTTAATTAATCTAAAAGTGATTATGAGCAAAAGCATGGCTGCCCAGGCAGAACGCTGATTCTATCAGCGACGATCGGGACCATAAGCCTCTGGATGGCCGGCTATAACCCTTCGAGTCCATTTTACTTCACTCCGCGGACCTGACATAGCAGCCAGCCAGCCAGCCAGCCAGCCAGCTAGCCAACCACCAGTCGCGGTAGTAACACTTTCATCGGTCTACTGTCGTCACCCTCGAGGCCTATACTCGAGGACGCAAACGCAAATTTCTTTGATCGAGATCGAAAAACTTTCTTTTTCTTTTCTTTTCTTTTCTTTTATTTTCTCCCTCTGCTTCTCTCTTTCTTTCTCTGTCCACACCCATCAAACTTATTGCAATATTACGTATATATATATATATATATATATATATATATATATATATATATTTATATAGATATATGCATTAATTGATAGTTTCAACGTTCGTACCAAAGGAACTTTCGATATTGTGCAACATTACCTATTCCAATATCAAACCGTAAAAGCTTCTTTAAGTTAACCGATTATAGGCAGCGAGATCGTGAAAGTTTGGGAAATCGCGAGGGATGAAAGGTATACCTCGTGCTTAGCTCGCTTCCCTCATATTAATTCGACGACTCTCTCTCTCTCTCTCTCTCTCTGTTTCTGTCTCTATCTCTTTCAAGCTATAAGCTCATTGGGTAGCAGAAAAGCGGCGCCGTGTTATGTGCCTCTCTATCGCGTCGTCCCAAGGGTGACGTCAAGGCATTCCCTTTAACGACGACCAATCGAGTCGTAAGATAGGCGATCATCTTGCCGATTACACCAAGGACAACGAGCGATTACAAGTCGCGTTCGCGACTCGATTTTCTCCCGGGTTCGTTGTCTGATCGATTTCTCTCTTTCTCTCTCCTGTTTGCAAGTAGAAAAATTCAAAGAAGAAAGAAGGAAAGAAAAGAAGAAAAAACTTGGGGGAGGAGAGAAAAAACGCGAGTTTCTACGGTTGTCCAATAGATGTGAATTTAACGCTCGACTTTAAGTACAGAGACCGTGGACTAGGAGGAAGAAGAAAAAGAAGAAAAAGAAAAAGTTAAAAAAATCGGTGGCACGTAGCGAGCGTTAAAATTAACAGCGCAGTAAGAAAGTATCGTAAGGAGTCGAGAGAAAACTGCGTGCACAGGTAATTCCACGTATGTATGGTCAGCGTCAGTCGGTACCGGGCTCGACGTTAAGACGGGTTATACCTCTTCTTACGAGCTGGGTCGTAATCAAATACTTAAAACTCCGACTACTGCCGGTGGAACGGGCGAAAAGAGTGAGGGGTTAAGGGCTAAATAGTAGAAGGAGTAACTTCTTTCTACACAACCGTGAAAAATCGTGCCCTTTTCGTGCTCCCTTTGGACGATCGTAAAAATCTCTCTTTCTCTCTTTTTGCCCCTTCTATCTCGGTTTTTTCACTCTTAAATAGTCGCCTGCCAAATCTTTTCGCAGTCTCGTTCTTTATATTCTAGTTAGCTTAGCGCGTATACCGAAACGATGGTAAAATATAAATTATTACTCCGACTCGTGTTCCCGCGATTTTTCTTTTTGCAAGGATTTCATTTTGTCGCTATTAATCGAATCGCGAGTACATAAGAAACGTCATGGAACACATTGCTACCCTATTGCGAAAAGGGGGAATGAAAGGAAGAAAAAAAGAAGAAGAAGAAGAAGAAGAGGGGGACGTTAGGAAAAAGTTGGAGCGACCGTTAAGATCGTAATACGGCAGTAATGCCCCTGTACTTAGCAGAGTATAAATAAGCGTTAAATCCGTGCTTAGGAGCTTTAATCTGTATTTTTCTCGAGATGCTCGCCGGAATACATTATCACCGGAGATAGAAAGAGAGAGAGATGGATGCAGAGAGAGAGAGAGAGAGAGAGAGAGAGAGAGAGAGAGAGAGAGAGCGAGAGAGAGAGAGAGAACAGTGGGAGAGACTTTATCGCGGTTGGCGATAATGCCCAGCCGAAAGGTCTAATATACTCGAGCGAACCTTTTCTTCGAAGGGATGTCGCCGCATTCCCACCCTTACCCTTATCCTAAAATTCTATGAAATCTCGTTGAATCGAGTAGAGCGTATCAATAATTACGTAGACGTTGCTAACCGAAGGATAAACCACAAATTGGAGGGCCGATTCGATCTGATCTTTCGCAACGTCGTACAAATGAATGTTACGACTTTTATTAGCCATCGACTGCTCGTTTCGTGGTAGTTTCTCTTATCCATTTTGGTTTTCCACCCTCTTACTACGTGGAGAGAAGTAATTGGGTGTTAGAAGAGACGATTGGATTTCTAACAATAAAACACAGGCTGACTGTATTTTAGTTTTCGAGAGAGTACTTTTCTAAGGGAAGGGACGCTTCACTTTTCGTCGATTTTAACTTTTGTATTCGGATACAGGAGGGAATGGTTAGAAGTGGAAAGAGGGATGGAAAAGGAGAAGGAGAAAGGGAGGTCGCTAACGACCGTCGCAGGAGCAGGATTGTTAACTGCTGCTGGGTTTGGATCTCCCGGTAGATGCTGCGACGTTGGTCCTTCCATGTGGGTAGCGAAGAGGATCTAGAAAGATGGGTGAGAGGGTAGAAAAGGCCGACGCCGAGGGAGAATGGCTAAGCTATTCGGAACAATGTCTTGTTAGGCGGTTTGCTTTGAGGTAATCGCCGAGAAGACCCAGCCAGTCGTTAGGTTTACCCTCGCGGATCTGTTTGTTTCGCGGATAATTGCAGCCGATACTCCACTTCGAGTTTCTTCGTTTAAACGTTACGATTCTTTATTGTCTATAAAAATTATGAGACATTTGTCAATGCCAATAAATTTTTAAACGCCTGAAATCCTCTTTTTTTTTTTTTTTTTTTTTAATAATTATTATCTAATAATAGACATTACTCGTGGATCGTTTAAAAGTCGAATAAGAATGCACACTTTTTCTTTCTCCTTCAGTCCGTTTTATTCGATTCCATTAATACGTATCGCTGCCACGTTAGCATGTACTCCCTAAGGTAATATTCTTAGTTTAACTCTCTCTCTCTCTATCTCTCTCTCTTTCTCTGTCTCTTTCGAGCCATTTCCACGAGTCCGTGCGACTTGAAAGTTCTTCAGAGAGGGTGTTGGAATGGAAGGGAGTGATACGGAGAAGATAGAAGAAAAGGTTGAAGTAGGGAAGAGGAGAAGAGGTGGCGAAGGTAGTAGTATCCGCAGAATAGTTACGCCGGCAAACTAAAGGGAGCACTGTACCGACTATTATATGGGAGTTGCTGTTACTTCGTAGAACCAACTAACTTGGCCCTAATGCCCTGCTTATGCGCGATTATTGTCCTCCTTGAATTCAGAGCCAAGACCATTACGATCCTATACTAAACCGCACGGCATCTTCGTTAATGCGAAAATTATTATGGTTCTCTGATCGGATGTAGTAAATCGAAATAAAAAGAAAAAAAAAAAAAAAAAAAAAGAATATATAATATTCCTGTAACTAATGTCTTAATATGTGTGTGCAATTTGTTAACGTTAGCATTTATTGAAAGAGATAAAATAGAATATAAAGGAGGTGTAATAACGTCGAGACGTTTACAGAGAGAACCCGACAAAACGCAGAGACCCTAAACGCGGATAAGAGATGGATCGTAAGTAATCTCTCTTCTTAACCTATTCTTTCATCCTAACGTACGTATAAAATCTCTGACAATGTAAAGAAAATCAAATCAAACGACGGCCGTTCGTGGTAAGCCTTTTCACGAGCCTCGAGATGTATTATCGTAGCAATACGTTTCGTCGTTTTCCAATCGAACGATCCATTGTTACGAACGTTATCATCGATTTCTTTGGTTGGCAAAAGAAATATCGTAGATATCGTTTCGAGTATCGACGACGTTTAATAATTATTATCGACCATTTGGTTGGGGGCTTTGGATATTTCGCAGGACCGACCAAATCGATCTATCAAATACGTCGTAGGAGTAATTTTAGAAACGGACGTTCAAGACATCATTCCTAGCCGAACGTTAAAACAAATGTGTTAAATAATTGAAGAATTCATTGTTAATCATTGTGGAAGTGATACGCAAAAAGTTTATGACATGGACAAAGCTCAGAGTTAAAATAGGAAAAGGGAGAAGAGACAAGCGGAGCTGATAAAAGGCGAAAGGGTATTATCGAAGCTGGTAAAAGAGGAGAGGTAAAAAGAGGAACGTTGGATGGCCATTAATAGAACGCGAACTCTGGCGGTCATGCGCCAATCAGTTGTAGTGACAGTCGCCAGGAAATAAGTATTTCCCATCAGTGCATTCGGCATGCAAGAACCGATAGTCAGATCTGAGCCCAAGTTGAACTTACCACTGGCTTTCCTTTCTTCTTTCTCTCTCTCTCTCTCTTTCTCTTGAACTATCAGAATAATTTCCTCGACGCATCCTACGTCATTCTATACAAAATATTAGACATCCCATCTGTCTTTTACATTTCTTCTTTAAATTTCTATAAGTTTTTCATATTCTATATAATATTTATACACTTATATGGTGTATAAATGTAATATAAAGGTATATATGTGGCTGACCAAGAGTGTTATATTCGTACTATTCGAATAGAGAACACCAATAAATAAAAAAATTGTAGGGGAAGTGTAAAAAGTTATAGCGTTTTATACAAATAGTTCGATGTAACGACGCTGTCCATAAACTTTCTCCTCCCTTTCGGTCCTATCATTTTCTATCTTCGCATTCGAGAGGTCCCCCTTTTTCGCTTGTATACGCACACGCGCACACAAGACTATAACACGCGCGAAATACCATCGGTGACATGGTAAGAGAGAGTGAGAGAGAGAGGGAGGGAAAGGGAGAGGAAGGTAGATTTTTCCGCGCCTCGATATGATTAATACTCTCGCGATATCAAGGGCGGTGGTAAAGAGGAAAAGCATGGAGCGACAAAGAGCGGAAGGGGTGCAAAAAAAGAGAAAGAGAGATATATAGATAGGCTGAAACACGGGAAAGAGAAAGTCTGCTACTCGAAAACGAGAGCCCGTCGTCGTGTGTGTCGCGCGTTTCGTTTGGTAGAGGAAAGTGTGGAGGGTGCCAAGAGAAAGAGAGAAGAAAAGAGAAGGACGAACGGGGTGAAGGAGGACGTACGGTTGGGTAAGGAGGAAGAAGGAGGGAACAGTTATGGCACGACGTTCCTAGTGTTAGTGGTGGCCGCTCGCGTCCTACAGCAAATCCCCGTCAACCGCATTCAATTACGATGTTATCGCGAATACAGATGACGGTTATTTCCTTCGGTACACCCTATACATAACGGCGCCCGCGGAGAGCTCCTGCGTGAGCAAAGTTAAGGCCGTATAATGGCGTGCCGGCCGGCCGTGTGATTGTTTTAGGATGTACGTCGACGATGCTTTGGGATAAAGCGGATCCGATTTCGACGAACCAGTCTATCCTATTCGTTCGTTCGTTCGTTCGTTCGTTCGTTCGTTCGTTCGTTCGTTCGTTCGTTCGTTCGTTCGTTTGTTGGATAAGAAGATTCGAAAAAATGATTGAAATCGACATTTTTTTATCTATCTTTATTCTTCCCCGTTTGTTTGTTTGCTTTGCTTGTTTTGTTTTTCCCCCTTTTTTTTACGATTACTTGGCGGTGGTTTCAATGATGTCACCCGTTACAGCGATATAACAAAAAGCACCTTCCTCAGTTGTTGGTTGCTCCATGATAAAGGAATCTGCCTCTTGAGAAAAAGGCGACGTCAATGGATGCTTCTTCGCGGCTTGCCTATAAATTTCTTCTTTTATCCCGAATCTAATTATAATCGAGTAAAACATATATAATCGCGTTTAATTTACCTGGCTGCTTCTGGTAACGATTCGAGATAATTTATAGGCGGATAATCTTCGAACGGTCCGGCTATTCGCAAATCCCTTACGTATCTTTGAAAATTAAGATTGAGAAAAATTCATACACACATATACGAATGTCTAATTCGATCGACAATAGAAATTACCCGTAAAGGGCGTAAGCGTAATCGTTTCTAAGTCCTTTCATTTTGCTACACTTGTTACAGCTCAATCGACATAGCGTTTGAATCCAAGCGGTGACTATCGTTTTTTCATTGGGTGATGGCATCAATGCGGCATACGGTCTGATTTGACATAGCAAAAACCAAAATTCCTATGATAAAATTCTATCGTTACTATCGAGTAATAAAGATCGATATACGATTAGCATTTGATAAAATAAAACTATCTTACGTTATCCATTTGTTCGTCCATCTCGAACGTGTCTTGTTCGCATATCGAAGTCTCGTCGTGAAAGCTACACAATATCTATAATGATTTTATTTCTATTATCATTATTATGTTGTTTGAATATAAAAAAAGAAAAGGAACAAACAAACAGAGAGAGAGAGAGAGAGAGAGAGAGAAAAGAAAGAGCAGACGACAAACTTTTTCATAATAGTCCGGCAAGGATGCAACATATTCGCTCCAAGTTGTATCCAATTCCCATTCCGCAGGTGGAGCTTTGATTACCGGCTCGCGAAATAAGTCTTTGAGCGAACCACTCGGTGGATCCTTGGCGAATACGCCTGGCAACTTGTCATTCAACATATTTATAGTTAAAGATGACAAATACCTTGTATAAAGAAAAATAAAGGAAAGGAAAGCGTAAAATCGAAAGGATTTAAAAACATATCAAGGATTACCTGTTACGTTTGTCACGTAAAATTTCTACGTGATATTCCGCGGCAAAGAGTTTATTCACCCAAGAGATTATCCTATTTTTGTCCTCGACCGACGACATAGCCGGTGCCAAATTTCTAATAGCCGCTCTGTGTGTATTTCAACGACAGATATCCATTAAATCCCATAATGTCCCATTAAATATAAAAGTAACATAGATCCAAGGATCGATGGATTTACCCGTAATATTGAAATTCCGTTGCAAGAGCATCGAATTTTGATTTCATCTTTGGATCGTATTTCTTCGACGTCGAATCCTCTTTCTTTATAAGCGTCAACGACATATCGTTCCTTGTGCGAGCGTACGCAAGAAATTTAATTGAAGGTTAAAACTGTGACGTGCAATTTGAGAAAGACGTCATTAAAAAAAAAAAAAAAAAAAAAAGAAAGGCAAAGACAAAGGAATACATTGATAACTTCAAATAGATGGACACTCTTTCGTTTTCCGTAGCTTCGTTGTAACCTCGACGACTCTCTAAAAGTCAGAGTCAGAGTTAGGAGAGAACGGTTCTTCTTCTCGATACTTTCGCGCGATAAAACATGAAATATGAAGGTTGGCAAGGTTCCGTTCGGTGTAGCCGGTCCGAGCACAAGAGGATGTGCAGATCATAACGCGGCCGGAGTTATACACCCCCGCTGTCTGCCTGAGTTACTCTCCGCCTAGCTATTTCAAAGGAAATTCTTTCTTTCTTTCTTTCTTTGTGCACTCTATACGTCTTTATCAAAGACCCTATGAGAAAGTGCGTTTCCTTTTCCATCGTACATTGCCATATCAGTTCCTTCTCCTTGCTTCGTGAAATTTCCTTCCTAAGAAGAATAAAAAGTAGAAGAAGGATAAAAAAAAAAAAAGAGATAAAGGAAAGGAAAAATTCATGGAAAAGGAAACGATTTGTAATTCTTCTTCGAAAAGACAATAATCTCGGAAAACGAAGTACCTTGGTATTTCCTTCCTGCCATCATTCGGGAAAAAATTTCTCTATCATTGAACAACGATCTATATTACGATATCGTTTTCGAAAAAAAAAAAGAAAAAAAACGATTACGATAAGCAACGGTTAAAGTATGTCGTGCGTTAAATGAAAGAGAGGAAATAGGAAGAGAAACAATAAGGGAAACAGAGAGAGAGAGAGAGAGAGAGAGAGAGAGAGAGAGAGAGAGAGAATAAGGAACAAGTACGGCGATATTTTTTTTTTTTCTGGGAAAAAGCAGGGAAAGATTAATTGGAAGCTTCCTGGAGGATGAGAGAGAGAAAGAAGGAGAAGAAGAGAGGCTGAACAACAGGAGTAGAGCCGGGGGCGAGCTTTTTGCCGAACACATAATGCATAGCAAAGCATGACACCCTTATCTCGGGATCTTTAATTCCGTGAGCTGCCGCGAGGGGGTTGGACCAACGTCATTTGTCGGTTGCATCGCGTCGGGCCACAGGCGGTCAGAGTGCCTGGATAACGCGCCACGGCATCCTCTCGTATAGGGGCTGGAAATTGCCTTGGCTGATTTCATTTCGGGACCAGATTATTTTAAGGGGACCTCATCCTCTCTCTCTCTCTCTCTCTCTCTCTCTCTCTCTTTATCTGTCTATCTATCTCTAGCTCTGTCTTTCTCTTGTTAGCTCTTCCTCCCTCTTTCACCCTCTTCTCTACCTATTCTGCGTGATTAATGCGATACGCACCGAGTTAGGGAGAAACGTCTTCGAAGGTCGACCGCGGAAAATCCGATTAATTTGCGAACTCGCGTACGAGAATAGTTTAAACGATCGAACGATCTTTCGTCATAATTGTGTTTTAGATCTCGAGAATAATACTTTTCTTTCTTTTTTTATTTTTTTTTTTTTTTTCTTTTTTCTTTTTAATTATTTTTTTGAAGCGTTTCCTTTTATAAAAGATCTTTGAAAGATATCGAATGATTTCTTCTCTTCTTCTTGATTGTTCGCAATTTTTAAGAGAAATAACGACAAGATGCATAACGGGGAGGGAGGTTGGAAGGGGATGTATTGTAAAATTCATTACGTAAAAGTCCATTGATCGAAATTATTTCGATCGTTCGTAAGAAAACTTGCAATATATAGAGGATAGAAAATTACGTAAAAAAAAAATATATCAGAATACCCACCTTTCTTCTCGTATCAGCATTTTCATTATCCCCGAAGTACGAAGGTTGTTTATATTAAAAGTCATTAAATTACGGTAACACACACGCACGTACTTACGTACCAAAATATATATATATATATATATATATATATATATATATATATATATTTATATGTATGCGTGTTGTGTAGTAACGACGCACGAATATATATGTATGTAAATCCCTGAAGAATCTATCGTTTGCGTAAAATCTCATCAAAATTCCGCCTCCCTGATTAAGGCTTAATTTCCGGCCTTGCTAGCAAACGTACGAACTGTTGTACGTATGTACGTACGTATGTACGAAGGAGGGAACGAGAACAGAAGGTGGGATCGCAAACGATATCGTGTAGAAACCGGTCGATAGAGAGATATCGAATTAATACTGAACTCACCGAGAGATACGAGAGAACGTATAACCATACACGTTTTAATATGCATATCGTAGTAGGTACGCGATACTTTTCAAAAGAAGAGTATATATCGTCTAAATACCATGAAATAATATTATAAATCGAATATCTCATCGAGGTCGTTCGGCAAAGCAAATGTGTCTGACAAAAATGTCCATTGTCCCTTTATGAAAAAAAAAAACAAAAAAAAAAAAAAAAAAACAAAGACCAGGAAAAAAGGAAAAAAAAGAATATAATAAAAAAAGAAAAAAAGAAATAATCGAAAGACAGAGAGAAAGAAAGAGAAAAAGGAATAAACAACGTGCACCACGTAGTTTTAAGAAGTTTCAACGTATCCCCATTATAAAGTCTTCACCGAGTATAATAACGTTTGACTCCGTGGGTCTTGGAAGGCATTAGGGAAATCGCATTTGTTCTCTTTCTCTTTCTCTCAATCTTCTCCCCTTTCTTTCTTTCGTTCTCCTTTCCCTCCGTACCTCTCTTTCTCGTTCCAAGAGTCGTAACTCAGCGACGACCAATACGGTCCTGTACGGAAGGTAAACCGAACTCGAATACCGCATGCGGTATTTTCCGTTCGTTTCGCGATTTCGATGGTAGTTCGATTGCGAGGAGGGCCGCTTTGGCCTCTCGCGTTCTTCGAAAGACCATAAATAGACCGAACGGAATAGTAGGAGGACTGGTAGATGGGGGGGAAAGAATAGGTAGTATACGTGGTCTGGGCGGAACGAAATTCGCTTTGGTGATAGCTCTTTCTCTCTCTCTCTCTCTCCTTCCCTCCTCTACGTAGCTCTCTAATGTTCTGGAAGTGAAATAAAAATGCTCCTCGAATGTATCAGATTGTATTTATAAGAATGTTATATTTCCTCGGTAGTAATGGGAGCCCCTACAGAGCCGATCGTAAATATATCGGTAATGCGCTAGTAAACGATATTATATACAGATGAATAACAAAAACGTTCTTGCGCTTGCTGGTGATGGTGGTGGTGGTAATGGTGAGAGACGTTGGCGAGTGTAAGAAGGAAAGGACGAAATATAGGAACGTGGAAGGACACGTGATTTCGAAGGTCAACGATTTGTGTTGTTTTTAGAAAGATTCTCGAAATAGCCTTGGGAATATTTGGGAGAGATAATGGAGGGATAAAGGAAGAGGGAGGATAAAGTTTATTTTCTTTCTTTCGAGTGTTCATTGTTATTTTCTCGTGTTGTTGTTTTTTGTTGTTCTTGCTGTTGCTGCTTTTTTGTTGTTTTTTTTTTTTTCGTTTTATTTTATTTATTTATTTTTTTTTTCTTTTTTTCTTTTTTTTTCGTATTTGTTGCTTCTAATCTACGAGTACGACGACGGTAAGAAGTGCGCGTTTCGTTTATTTCGCGGTGCTTACTCTGTGAGAACATATTCTCTCGTATCTTTCTTTTGTACTTCATCGATACGCGGCCTCTCTTGAGCAATTGTTCCTTCCTTTTTTCTTTTTTTTTTTTTTTTTCTTTTTTCCTTTCTTTTTCTATCTGTTAGCTAGCTATCTTTTCCGATGATGTCGATCGACGGATTTGCGATTTGCTCGATCTTCATCTTTCGATCTGTCATCGTTCGAGATGACGAGATTCATTTTGTTTTGCTTTCTTTCTTTTTCTTTTCTTTCTTTCTTTTCCTTTTTTTTCTTTTTTTTTCTGGTTTTTTTTTTCTTTTTTTTTTCTTTTTTTTTTTAAATAAAAACAAAAAGGAAATGATAATATTGTCACACTTTGCTTCTTCAATTATATGCAGTATATTTACAGGTACGAGCGCGTCGATCCTCCTCGATCATCACCATTAAAATCGGATTCCCTTTCTTATCCATAATCCTTTGGCGTGGATGCATACTGCTCTCTCTCTCTCTCTCTCTCTCTCTCTCTCTCTCTCTCTCTCTCTCTCTCTCTCTCTCATCTCCTTTGTCTTCATTTCTTTCTCCGTCTTTGGTTTGAAAATTTAAAGCTTCGACCGGAGATTAACAGAGAAAAAAAAAAGAAAAGGAAAGAAAAAATAAAATACACGGGAATATACGAAAAATCCGTGCGACTCGTTTCCGCTTCCTTTTTTCTTGTTTTTTTTTTTTTTTCTTTTGTTTTTCTTTCGTTAATTAATCATACATCGTTAATCTTTGGTATCGGCTGTATGGAACTCGAGTTCGTGAATTCACTTGAAAAAAAAAAAAAAAAAGGCATTATCAATTATAATACTTTTCGTGCCGTTCTCTGTGAGGGGAGGGAAAAGAAAGAATAAAAAATGAAAAATAAAAAAAAAAAAAGAAGAAGGAAGAAAAAAAACCAAGAAACGTCGAGAACATGAGAAAGTCCTCGTACTAAAAATGGCAAGATTTCCTAAATTTATTCAACGAGAATTAAAAAGAAAGAAGAAGAAGAAGAAGAAGAAGAAGAAGAATAGTAATAATAATAATTATAATAAGAAGGAAATGTGAGAGGATGAAAAAGAACACAGGAATCGTTTGACTTTCTTTGCTTCTGTACTCTTCCTCCTTCTTCTTTTTCTTCTTCTTCTTTTTCTTCTTCTTCCGTCTTCTCCCCCTCTTCTTTATTATCATCCCTCTATCTCGATGTCGCCGTCTCTTTCTCGCTCGAACAATCGGCTAATTGGAAGGATTAAAAAACAACGAGAGCGAATTACGTTAACCGGTTTAACGAAGTAATAATAATCATAGAAAGATCTTAATCGTTAGACGTATACTCGTATAACCTCAGGCGTCCACTCGTGGAGTCGATATATTAGTGAGGATATTTACAGATCGACTCCATCATTCTCTCTCTCTCTCTCTCTCTCTCTCTCTCTTTCTTTCGCACATATCACTCATTCCTTCTTCATCTTTTTTTCTTTACTTATCATTAGAAACATATCTTACATAGACTGTCCGTTTATGGTGTACCACGAGCACCGTTAATTTACAATGTGATTCTCAAGAATCAACTTTGTCATCGTCATTGTCACACTTCTATTTTCTCTCTCTTTCTCTCCCTCTCTCTCTCGCTCTTTTGTTTTTTTTTGTCGTCGAGTTCCTTTACGTGACAAAAGAAAAATCATTTCTCCGTCCGGTTTAGATATTTTTCGCCGTTTCAAGTGACGGAAGTTTTAGCCAACGAAGTTTAGCCGCGCAACACTCGACACGATTTCTCGGCCGATTAATAACCGCTGAGACATCTGAGCTTCTTCAGGGGTGGCAAGGCCTCGTCTCAGCTCGTCGGTGCCTGCATCGTCATCGGCAATGGTTTCACCGAGCCCAAACCGCCTGGCCCAGATAGGCCGTTGTTATTCATGTCACCGGGTGCACGAGGCCCACCAACGCCTATGGCCGTTCCATTTACCGTAGGACCTCCTCCACCTGACATCTGACCCTGAAGTCAGAAAACGTAATCGTTCGCTGAACGCTCTCCGATATCCTAATATCATTTACTTCTTTCGTGGTTAATTCGATTCTTAAATAAATTTGTTCAGTTTTAAAATAAATCTTCTTTAAACGAATCAATAAAACTTTTTCGATAAATTGAATATATTTCTTTCTCGAAAATTTCAGGTCCGTCGTTGAAAAAAAGACTTACGTTCGTCGCGTGATTATGTGGGCCAACCATCTGTCCTATGCCCTGGTGTCCCTGAAGAGGATTGTGACCAGGATGAACGTTCTGTCCAGGTGGCGTCGCCGTTGGTGGTAGTTGCCTTTTTATATAGGCGAGGGATGCTGGCGACTGCGGCGCCATATTGGCGAACCTCGCTTCGTAATCATACTCGCAAAGGATTTTATTCTCACACAGGTAAAACCGATCGCCGACGCAAAACCTGCAATCATAAATGAAACAACCCTTGTCCATCTTTTTATAACAAAATGTATGATAATTTAAATCCTATTATATTCCGATAGATCGTTCACGATCGCCTAAGATCTTTTATCGAGAATTAATCGATCAAACGATTATCAGAAATTTATGAAAATGTATTTATAAGAAGAAAAATCCCCATGAAAAGGAAAGAAATCATAAAGAGTAAATATGCTAACAAGGAAGAAACACCTGTTGATGCTCTAGCTGTGGTTAAGGTAGTAGGGTACGCGAAGGAAGCTGGAAGGATAAAGAAAGAAAGAGAAAAAGGGGGAGAGAGAGAGAGAGAGAGAGAGAGAGAGAGAGAGAGAGAGAGAGAAAGTTTATCAAAAGATCAGCGAATATATGTTAGAATTTATAGAAAAGTATTTATCGAACGCAATTTCTGAGGAAACTTAATTGACCCCGGTCATAGTAGAAGGGGAAGGAATATTTTTTTCGACTTTTTTTTCTTTCTTTTTTATTCTTTCTTTTTTTTTCTTTTTTTTTCTTTTTTTTTTTTTTTTTTTTTTTTGATCCGAAAATGGTCGAACGTCAAAACGCGAAAAGTTTGATGGACGCTTGGAAATTTGTACCGATTGACAGTCGCAGAATTATCTCGCGCGATGTATCTGTCTCTCGTATTTCCATCTTCGTCCATACATATATATATATATATATATTTTTTTTTTGGAGAGGGATAGAGTGGTGGTAGAGGGAGGAGAAAGAGAGATAGATCGATAGTAGGAAGAGGAGAGGAAGGGTGGAAGGGAGAAGCAGTAGTAATAGCACTAGTGGTAGTAGGAAGAGGAGAATGAGGAGTAGGAGAGTAGGAGGAGTAGGGAAAAAGGACGACATCGGTCGATAACGAGCGCATCGCGACGTGCCGGACAAATAATTATTATCGGCCTTCTCTGTCCGCGAGCGGTGTCGTATCCGCTTTGATCCCGGCAGGAAATACGAGAGCGAAATACGAGAGCGCGCCGAGTCTGGCTCGTGGTAGATACTCTCGTAATCGCACGGCAAATAGAATTAGCGCCCATCGTGCACGCGGCCTCGCTGCTCTACCGTAGCTTATACCAGCTTTCCCTCGTTTTCAAGCTGGCCATACCTCCTCCTCCTCTTTCCATATTCCCACCACCTTTTCTCCCTCTCTCTCGTCTCTCTTTTCCTCCCTCGCAAATTATACGATTGACACGTCTGTGCTAAATGACGCCGCCGAGTAGTCGACAATGTTGCAATTCGAACGTGTTTTGCTTCTTTTCTTGGAAAAAAAAAGAAAAAAAAGAGACGAAAAAATATTTGAGTATTATCGGTATTATCATCGGTCTTACTTAAGACTAAGTTAACGCCTTGTTCCTTCGCGTATTCATGATGGAAACTCGATTGAGACAATTTTTTTTTTTTTTTTTTTTTTCTTTTAATGTTTCTTTATTTGACACAAATTAAATATATAACTACGCTCGAACGCGGAAGTGTTTTCAAAGCCTTTTTGGTACGCTCGTCTGGACTAGAGATAGAGATATTATCATAACTGCGCAGTCATTGGAATTATCGCACAGCAGTACGAGCACACTCATTGCGTTGGATTTTCCATTATTATGCTCTCTCGCGAATAATGCCACCGCGCGAAAGGCTATCCTTTAATTCTCGCGGAAACGTTTCCCGTGCACGTTCACGATGATACCAAATGCGAGTTTATCTTTCTCTTTCTCTCTCTCTCTCTCTCTCTCTCTCTCTCTCTCTCTCTCTCTCTGTTTCTCTGTCGTGTGACTAACGCGATTTTCATTCGAGCGAACGAACTAATTAGATAGACGTTTTAAAGCTTGATACGATTTTTCTAATAGGTCAATCGTTTAATCGCGTTACCGTTGGAAGAGATTCCTTTATAAAATGTCGGGCTTCGAAAGGCGTCGTCCCTCATAAGAAAGTCTTATTAACAGAAATATTAATAAGACCGGGAAAGATCATAGAAAAGGTTTTCTCTAATCGAAACGTAAACCTTTCCATTTTCTAAAGCTTTCCTACAAGAGTAAGAAACTATAGGTGGACGCACGTGTATAGTAACGCAAGTGCAAGAGAGTTTGAAATATTAATCGGTCGCTAGTATGAACGAGAGTTGCTTCCTAAAGGATGTAAGAGTGTACAGTGCTGAGAAGGAGAGAGGGAGGTGGGCGGAAGAATGAGGGAGAAGTTAAAATCACAAAAGAAAAAAAAAAAGGAGGATGGTGGTAGGGAGTAGAGAGAGGGAGTGGTGGAACGTCGTCTCGCTCTCGAGTTTGCATGGAAAATTTCAATCTGGGTGTACTCGGATAACTTGGCTGAATCTTTAACGAGGGTCACCGGGCTTTGCGAAACACCAACCAAGAGAGTCGTCCATAGACCGGGTTATACTACGTAGAAAAGGGAAATAGAGACGTTGCTATCGGAGATGTAGAAAGAGAAGAGAACTGTGTATAAGTGGAAAAGAAAAAAAAACAGAAAGAAAAGAAAGGAAAAGACAAAGAGTGTACTGCAGTTTGAATAAATAAATGCGATAGTCGGTGCCAATGTGTGACCCCATTAGGACCGCTTTACTGCCGACCCCAGTGGTGCCAGCATGCCTGCCCATAGTCCTCCAAGAGTAATATCTATGGTGCTTCGACGAATGCGAAATAGCTAAAATGTAGCTGGTGTTTCTCGAATGTCTCTGAAATAGTTTCTGCTGAATCGAAAAACAGTACACGACGATTTTCTTGGTAAGCTTACTTAGCGCTTGAAAAAATATCATCTATTCTGATCGAGAAAAGTCCAAAGCTTTGTTTTTACCGTCTGTATACGATTCGATACCGATAAAAAGAATACAAAAGTAAGACCATAAAAAACGGGATACTAATCGATATCAATTTTGTCATTCACATCGATCATCTGTAGTAGGCAGGTGCGACGGAACAAGAATGCGGAATGGTTGAGTGCTGCGAGTAAACGAGTGCGCGAGAAAGAGAGACAACGATGAAGAGAGAGAGAGAGAGAGAGAGAGAGAGAGAGAGAGAGAGAGAGAGAGAGAGAGAGAGGGAGAGGGAGAGAGATGTAGCTAATTGGATCGGTAAATCATCCCTCTGTCTAGGAGGGTGGCAACATAGTCACTGCCACCGGCAACCCTTTATTCTGTGTTATTACAGTCTAAAGTTACCCCGCGCGTAATTGTTGCTGTTTAATTGCAAGCTCTAAGTCGTCGTGTTACGCGACACACAGCCATTGCTGGTGCCACCGCCACCACCGCCGCCATCGCCACCGCCTTCATGCGCATATAATTGCCTTCTTCGAGTTTACCGCGGTAGAAGCTTTCTGACATTGCGCTAGAAAAATAATTGGATGTCATTTCCTGGCACGGAAAATGTTTATTGCCTTCTTTGAATGGCCCTAAATCCTAAAGAATACAAAACAAGAATAAAATCGTAGATATATACTTATCAGATATCGCATAAAGGATCTAACTTAGATGTTTGTAGTTGCATGGAATAATTGTTAGAATCCTTAGAAGGTATTAAGGAGAAAAGTCGGACGTGCCAATGGGTAGTTGTTTCTGGCGGGTGCCCGTCGAAGACGGTTAAGTTATCATCGTGTCGCATCGTCGAAAAGAGGCCTGGAAGCCGACAGAGAATAGCCCTGCCGACGAGGGTATTGTCAAAGATAGACAATGCCGGACGATAAAAACGTAAAATTGATGCTCTTTTGTTCGCATTGTTTGAGAAGCTGTACAACGTTTGTCGCACGCCTGGCCGAGCCATTACTATTGGCTTGAAACTACAACCCTTCCTCCTCCGTTCTGTCTCTTTCTCTCCGTTCACTTCCCTCCTCCTCTAGCTCCCTTCTTCGAAACAGCGCCGACAGCACGCTTCGCTCGCTCCTGACCAATGGCAACCCTCTCCTCTCGCTCCTACCCTCCTTCCTCCCTCATTCCCCTGCCCTCCCCGGCGTATCTCGCTTCCTCAATTCCAACGAGCCGTCAATAAGCCAGCTCACATTGTTGCGCGTTACCAGCTTTGTAGTTTCGCTATTTTACGTTCGTCCCCGCAACGCGATTCTTCTCTTACTATGGTACACCACAGAAACCACGAGAGCAAGTTTCTACATAGTAGAATGAAAATTTATCGTGGCTTTATGCCCGATGAAATCGTTGCCTTCAATAATCTCCAAACGAAATTTCTATTGCGGCGTGAACGATAAAGCCTGAATCTTTTTGTTCTTCATTGCTTTTTCGAAAGTGAAGAAGAATATGAAAGAGGGAAAAAGAGTTAAGAGAGAAAGAGAGATGACCAAATAAAATGAAAAGTGGAATACGAATATAGCGAGGTACGAGGACGGAGGAGAAAGGGAGGAGGGTTAGAGCAAAGGGTGATTTCCCAGCTGGCCTGTAAAGCAATCCCCCGAGTCGACTTCTGTCTCGTTCAACTCATACCCCGTCTTCTCTGGCTTTCCTCGAGTAAAGCTAGTACCTTACTTCGGGTATTGTAATTATCTTTGAAACTTGCATCGCGCATTCATAATTCAAAATTCAAGATATATATATATATACATACATATGTATGTATATATATATATATATATATATATGTACCGTTGGAACATGTAGAATATTACTTACCGGTGCGTACACTGTTGACAGGCGAAACAATCGAGATGATAGACGTTCGTCCTGGCTCGCATGACCATTTCGAAGGCCGGTATAGACTTGTTGCAGGCTGCGCAATATCCTGTATTCCCGAAGAGCCTGAGGTAGTCCCTCTTGCAGAGGATAAGGTTGGCCTTCGTATAGAGCGTAGAACCGACCTCGCCTAACCTACAGTCGCAGCATGCGCACTTGAGACAGTCCTCGTGCCAGTAAAGGTCCAAGGCTTTCAGAAGATACCTGTAAAACCGACCGTAGTTTCTCTTCTTACCGACTGTTCGCTTTAAGACACATATCAGCTAGCCCTATATAGCCTTCTTATTTCAACTTCGCCGATGGTTGGAAAATATATTCGTCGGAATAATTCGATAAATTAAGCGAAATTTTAAAAGCAACGCTTATTTTCGACTATCATTTATAACGCGTTTACTTGACAAATCGATCGAGATCGATCGATCGACCGTTCGTCGCTCACGTAAAAAATTCAAAAGACGAACGATTCAGAATTAATTAACGCTACCCATTAATTCTATGCAATTAAATCGCGGAATGAAGAGAAACAGAGAGAGAGAGAGAGAGAGAGAGAGAGAGAGAGAGAGAGAGAGAGAGAGAGAGAACGAATTGTTAGTAGTCGATATGTGTTGATTTTTAAAAAGGTCGGGATACTAATGAAGCAACTACGCGGTGGAGTTGCGCGAATAAAACGACTACTGCGAGGTAGAAACGCAACTGAGATGATCGTTTATTGATCTACGCTTCGCATCAAAGAGTTAAATACATGCGGATTCGAATTCATATTTGTTTCGCTCACTATCTCGGTGCTGCACGAACAATTTCACTCCCGATCGCTACCAATGGGTTAATAAGAATGTGTATTGTGTGCTCGTTATCCATGTGTGCAAAAAAATTGCTCGAATACATAGGTATACTTTTTCCTTCCATTTGCCTTTTTTTTTTTTAATCTACACATAGATATAGATATATGTGTATACATATATATATATATATACATAAAATTCTCAGCACGTATATCCGACAGTTTAGAACAATTCGAAATTTTCCCGTCGGTCAGTTAAATCGAAACAAACGCGGTGGCTCTGATTGGAGGCTTTCAGAGCGGATACTGGATAACCGATCGAAATAAAAAAGTCGAGCGCTAGGAGCGATGTGCCTCGAATGCTTCTCGTTAAAAACGCTAATAGCCACGATCGAAAGTGGAGAGCACGAAATAATGGATACGGCTGCAGCTGATGGGGTGGAGGCGGAGAGGGAGAATGGGAGGGGATAGGAGGAGGAGGAGGAAGAGGAGGTGGAGGAGAAGGGGAACGATCGAAAAATCGTGTTTTCAAGTCGAAACTCCATTTGCCTGACCCACCTTTCCGTGATGGTTTTCCCACAACCGGCGCATTCCTGCTGCGTCGAACCGTTTTTATTCGTTTCCGACTTACTCACGTCCATAGTCATCCTGATCCCAGCTATAACGCCTCCTGCAACATGAACCAGGGAGGATCCTTAAAATATATGATTAATTTTTCTCTTTCTCTGTAATCGTAAAACATCCGAGAACTAGGGACAAAAATGGTCTTTCTTTCCTTTCCTTTACTACGATAGTTCGGATGAACGCAGGGATCAATTGGTATATCGTTTCGACATATATATAAATATACTTTTTCTTTTCCTTTTTTTTTTTTTTCAATGCAACGCGCGCATACACTAATTTCCTATTTTATCTGCCCTAACCGACAAAGCATTAGATTACGAGAAGTGCGATTCGGGTGCGATTTGAACGAACACATTTGTTGAAGCGTGAGCACACGTCTGTACCGCCGAAGCGATTCGGCGGGTGGATAGCGCGAGAGGGTGGTTTAGCGGGTGGTGGACTGTTGAGAGGTGCGCGCGCGGCGAACCTCGGGAGGAATGAAGGAGATTCGAGTGAACGGGGGTAGAGAGGGGAGAATGGGGGAGGGGCGGGTTGTGGGGTAGGAGGGAATGGCGTGCGCGACGCCAGAGGAAGGATTCCCGAGAGTGGAATGGGGAAAGGGTACACGGTGAGGCGCGGGGCTTAATTAATTAGCCGGATACTTTGAGTAACAATCCATTATTACATACAAACATCCTCGGCCCCGGGGCCAAGCTGCAGCTTTATGCTGCTAATTGGCCTTCTCAAAGCTGGGAGACCCGGGCACGAGTTATAAACGCTACTCTCTCTCTCTCTCTCTCTCTCTCCCTCCCTCCCTCCCTCCCTCCCCCCCTCTCTCTCTCGTTCTCTATCTTCCTCGCTCACGTTACCGTCGTATATACGTGTGTATACTTCGTTCTATCCTTCTCTCTTTCTCTCTCTTTTGCATATACACATACATGAAGACACGCGTACAAGTAAAGTACATACAATTGCATAGAGATCTATGGAAAGAGTGAAAGAAAGAGAGAGATAGAGAGCAGCATGCGCGCGCCTACACATGCGCGCCAAACGAAGAAGAAAGAAGGAGAAAGAACGAGGAGAGACGAAGAGAGAGCGATCGTGGCTTGAAGGGAGAGAGAGAGAGAGAGAACGGATAGCGCTAATAACGCGCTCGTGGCGCAAAAAAAGGAAGAAGTATAATTGCCAGCCCTCGTGGCAGGTATTTTTCAAATAGGACCCCGTCCGTTAATTGGAGGGCAAATTAAAGAGGAGCCGCGGAGGAAAAAAACATCGTTCCTCCATCATGCACCCCCGCGTGCTTCTCTCTCTCTCTCTCTCTCTCTCTCTAGGATCACCCCTTCTCCCAACCTTTTCCTCTCTTCTCATAGCCTCACCACCGAGGCTCCGACTCGACGAGATATCTGCTAGGCGCCTCGCGATTCGTCAAAAGGAAGCGCGTTGCTTTTCCTCCACCTGTCTCTTGCATTTTTCTTTTATTTTCATTTTATCCTTTTTATCTTTCCTTTTCTTTACTCAACCGATCACCACAATCAGTTGGATCTACTCCAACAACTATGAAAAATAGTTCGTAAAGTCCAATAAAGTTTCCCTATCTGCGGATATATATATATACCTAAGTAGATTTGTCGATCGTTAAAAGAAAAAGCAAACTAAAATCAAGGGGAAAATAAAGAAGCAACGTGGATGCTGGACTCGAGGCGATTAAATCGCACAAATTGGATACGCGAACCGGTCTGTAATTTAATCTTTCAGCGCGTCACGGACCAGTATAAACTTGAGAGCTCGCGAGACACAAATAACAGACGTTGCGACACATAGTTACATACATCTATAATCCTTGCGTACATCTCCGCGAATACACGAAATCCACAAAAGACATTCTCGCGAATGGATTGAGTTGCGAGGAAGATGAAATAGAGAGAGAGAGAGAGAGAGAGAGAGAGATAGTCGGTTCGAATGATAAATACGGTCGAGACCGCAATATCCTGATCCGTGGTAAGCGTACACCTACGTGGCCGTGGCCGTTCAACAACTCGATATTGTAGCATTGCCGCGTATCGACTACATTCCTGTTCGACCATTTCCCTCCTCCTCCTTTTCCTCTTATCCATCTTCTCCCTCTTCTCCTCGTCTCGGCTTCGCGCACGTTTCATTACGCGTCACTAACATTGAATTTTTCCTCATCCCTTTCCCTTTCGATTCCTATCGGCCCTTTGAATCCCTTTCCCCCGAATGGCTAATCAACTTTAGCTACAACAATATCGTATCGCTTACCGTTGTTTTTACCATCGGTGCAGAATAAGTATTAATTGCAACGAAAGCTGTAACACCGAGATCGATAGATAAAGTTCTATGTAACTAAAATCGTTCGAAGTAATAAAAAGAAACGAGAGGAAATTCGAAACAATACACCATGAAAGTCCTGGATAGTGGGAAAAGTACGATATCCGATCGGCAACGTATAGGACTTTTTATTCGGTCAATATAAGAGAGGAGAGGCACCCTTCTGAGATTACGAAACTGCCCTAACAGCAATATGGGAGCACCTATAGCCACCCCCTCTTTTTCCTCTTCCACAACTACCCTTACCTTCCCATTCGCCACTCGGCCAAAACTCTGGACTATCCGTCGCGAGATATCCTGTCCAGCCGGACAGGGCTGGCGGGTGGTTTAATAAAAATGTCAAATATAAAGTAGCCGGCGGGGTCGGACATTTAGGAAATAAATAAATGTAAAAGAAGAGAGTGAGAGGGGAGACGGAGGAGAAAGGAAGAAAGGGAGAAGAAGAAGAAGACCGAGATAGAGTGGAATCCGAAGTAATACGCGACTGCAGAGAAAGGAGAGAGAGAGAGAGAGAGAGAGAGAAGGAAAAAGACAAAAAGAGGGTTTGACGGAATCTCTCTCTCTCTCTCTCCCTCTCTCTCATACTCGTTGTAAGTCTCGTGCAAGTGGACGAGGTCCCACGTATAATATTTCTATCGAGAGAAATAAAAGACAGAGAGAGACAGAGAGAGAGAGAGAAGTTAGTATATCCCACCCTCCAACACGCGTATACTGAAATGCACTCTACGGTTTTCAATTTCATGGACATTTTTTTCAAGCATTCTCGCGGGCGTTACCTTTTCCACTCGGAAATCGAGGGTGGACCGGACGAGGGGATAAAACGAAGAAGGGTTCGCAGTCTGATATCTAGGATACTACCAGTAGTGCCAGGTCCAAGTACCCGTAGAGATTTCAAAAGAAAGAATGAATATGTATCTATAAAAAGAGAAAGGACTATAATATCTTTTCTTTCGAGTAACAAAAAAAAAAAAAAAATAAAAAGAAATAAAAAAAAACATTTAATTCGACGATCGAAATCTTTCGTTGGTAAGATGACGAAATAATCGAAATGTCGTATACGAGAGAGATACATAGGTGCTGAAACAGCGAGCACCATTGCAATTTCGGGGTTTAATAATGATCCCAGCCGACGACTCGAGACTGCCTCCCGTGTCATTATACTATGAAGTGGAGAGGCTGCTAATTAGTCATTAGCGGAGGAAAAAGACAGCAAGCAACGGGTGCTGTAGGACGGGCAGCAACCCCATCCGACGCGGCCGCATCGTCGTCGTCGTCGTCGTCGTCGTCGTCGTCGTCGTCGTCGTCGTCGTCGTCGTCGGAGCACAGGTACGGGCAAACTCGAGCAAACAGGGTGTAGCTTCTAGCCTACGTCTAATTGGACCCCGGCGACGTAAGTTCTACTAATTGAGACCAGGCCTGTAACTATCAGCGGCCACGAGAGGGTCCTTTGGAATTTCTCATCCGGAAATTAACGATCTATTCTTTTCGATTAATAATTTCTATTTCTTATTTCTTTTTAAATATACTCAATTATGATCGATCGTTATTTAATTACGTTATGTTCTTCGAAAGTTAATTCGTCCTTGAGAATCCGATATTTATCGAAACATGGAAACTATAGATATATCGTCTAACATCTGTCCCGCTCCAATCGGAATGAGAGTGCACGCGATGAAGCTTTACGTAGAAGAGCCAAGAAAGCTCTAGTTATAAAGCGTACCGCCAACGTTACTTACAAATGTATGCAGTTTCTATGGTCGGTAGAGGGGGATGAAAAGGGGAATATCAGCGTGTATACCTTGCGGTCGAAAAGTTATTAGTTTCACTCGAGTAAGCGTGGAGCAGTTTACAAGCTATGACTAATTGGACCTCGGTAACGTACCTGCAAGTTCCGCTAATTGAGGCGGCCAGTTCGCTAACTACCAGAAGGGCTTTCGAAAATATAGGTATTCAGGAGAAGAATACGGATTCAGAAATCAATAGATACGGTACGATCCGTCGATTATAATTCACGTAATTTCTAATATTCTATAAACTTTGTCCGTTTTAATTAGACCCTCCTCTCTATTCGTTAATGTCGCGTGTAAGACATTTTCTTTGCGAAATTTTCTTTTTTTCTTTCCCCAAGAAGAAGACAGGAAAAAACTGGCGAGATCATCAAGAAACGCGAAACCTGTCCCGCAATTAACTCTCCTCGATAACGAAATTGCGACAGTCTTATATCTATATCTCTCTCTCTCTATATATATATATATGTGTGTGTATATATATATATATATATATATATGTATGTATAGTATCTATGTATCTATGTAAGTACGTGTGTAAGAACCTTTAGTTGGAAGAGACATACAAGTTTGAACGGACGCATAACGAGCCCACCAGGGAACGACGAAGAGGAGAGTAAAGAGGAAGGATGGAGGAAGATAGGGCATAAGATGAGAAGAAAAGGGAAAAGGATGGGAGAAAGATGTATATATATATATATATATAGAGAGAGAGAGAGAGAGAGAGAGAGAGGGTAGGCAGCGCCAAATTTTAATTTCACCCCTAACAAGGCAAGGCACGGAGGAGGGTGCTCCTCGGCCCCTTCAGGACCACGGGATTCCATCCTTCAGGATCATTATATCGCCAATTAGAAGATAGCGAAGCTCGCCGGCGCCTAACAAGCTTCCTGGGGAGACAGACCTTCTCCCGATTCGAGGCAAGTGCTATATACGCGCACGACGTATACATCTTTGTGAGCCAGTAACACCGCCTTCAGCCAGTGCAAAATGTAACAGCTGGAACTCCTTGACTTTTCGAAGTCATTCGTTCGCTTCTTTGCCAAACGAAAGAGATGAAAAAAGAAAAAAAAGAGACAGAGAAATATAAAGAAGCAGAGAGGAAGAGAAAATGGTTGTGACGCAGTCCAGACTGCTCGAAATATTTTAGCGATAATTAAAAATATATAAGAGCTAAAGATTTTTCGACTTTCTATTTTCTCGACACGAGCGAGATTATTACGTCGGTCGTTAGACGTTCAGAGAATCGGATCCGAGTTCCTCTTCTTGGTGCCGCAAAGCGAGGAGAACATGCGCGCGCGCGCCCGAGAAAGAAAGAGAGAAAGAGAAAAGGAAAGAGAGAGAGAGAGAGAGAGAGAGAAGGTTCGCTCCTTCATCTGGGATCCAATTAACGATAGGCGAACCAAACTCCAAGCGAGCAGCCAGTTAAAAATTAGCTCCGCGCTCCTGACGCCATCTTGGTGATCTCTCTCTCTCTCTCTCTCTCTCTCTGTTACTTTCCTTCTCCTCTCCTTCATTCCCTTTTACTTCAAGAAGGGTGAACGGGCATGTTATGTCCAGCACGCGGATATTACAACCACCCACACCAACCCTTATCCGCTAGACAACTCTCCACTTCCCCGCACTATTACCTACTAATACTACCACTACAACAACTACTACCACTAGCAATGTCTAGGTACTTATATGGGGTGCATAGCAAGGGATATACGATGGGTTTCAATTTAAACTTATTTTTGTAGCTCGCGTGCTACCTCAATCGGAATCCGTTGAATCTTTGGAAAATAACGTCACCCATCTTCGTCATTGGCTTAAGGATAAGAAAAATTTATTTTCTAATTAATAATTTATCGTATCGATGATAGATCGAGGATTAATTGGATGAAAGAATAAATGGAGAAGCAAATAAAGCGTTGTGAGCGTATATTATACAAAGGAAAAAATGGGGCTGACGGAATTCAATTTAAACTTATTTTTGTTCTTACAATATCTGAAATGGTGAATCTAAATACGGGAATAAAATATAAAATTGCTTCTGCCAAGCGAGAAGACCCGGGCTACACTTACCCTCCTATCTCCTCCCAATTTTTATATATGCTGAAGAAGAGAGAGAGGGAGAGAGAGCGTATTTATATCTGTATGTATGTGTGCGTGTGTGTGTGTGTGTAGATCGAGTATTGCTTACACGAAATAAAGAAGTAGAACGCGCGTGACCCGTAACTATATATCCCCTACAGGGTGGTCATTGAAAATTGGAAAATGCTCTTGGTCATAAATTAAGTCTGATGGTTTGGCAATACTCACACATATCCGTACAGAGACCTCTCCCCCTTTGTCCATTTCGTTTGTACTTTTTCAAACTTGTTCTTTTCTCTTGGCAAACGACGTATTACTATCCATGAAAAATTAGTCCTCCCACATATTGATAATATTTGAACATAAAATCATATAAGTGATAGAGCTTTCTCAATAGAGAAAAAAACAAAAAAAGAAGATCCGAAACATTTCTATTAGAAACCACAAGTATATTTATCGTGGGCAAAGGGAAGAAAAATAAAGGGGAAAAGAGAGAGAGAGAGAGAGAGAGAGAGAGAGAGAGAAGGGAATTCTTTGTTCGAGGAAGAAAACAAAAATTATTCCTACATCGGTTAGTACGTGGCCCCAAAAATTCGTGGGTCGGTCAAGGGTAGGTGGGCGGAGAAAGGATGGATAAGGGTAGGAGGAGAGTCGGCGGTGCGCATTAATGGAAGGAAAACGGAAAACAATTTTAGTCGGTGTAATATACTTCCTTGTGCAAACAAGACTCGGTAAATCGAGCAAATAAGGCTGTAAACCGTGGTCATTATAGCTTTATGCAGGCGCCCGTTGCAAAAACACGAAAAATTAACGAGACCAGTTCTCCCTCTCTCTTTTTTTCTTTTTCTCTTTTTCTTTCGTCGTTTTCTCTGTCACGAAGCAGTGGCGTTGTAGACGTAGTTAGCGAAAGGAAAGGGCTGATGTTACCTTAGGCGAAGAAGCATCTTATGGGTCGACGCCGATCATAGCAAAGAAAGAAACGCGGAAAGGGGAAATAGAGAAATAGAGAAGTAAAGAAGAAGAAAAAAAGGAGAGAAAAAAAAGAAGCGGCTTGAAAGGAAATTTTTGCGCTTTTCTGTTTCGTCGTCGTCGTCGACGTCGTCGTCATCGTCGTCGTCGTCGTCGTCGTCGTCGTCGTCGAGTAAAATCGACGCAACCGGCCGCGATACACTTTTCCTGCTAGGCAATATTCATAAATCACCCTCCAGCAGCCTCAACCCCTCGCGCCTCGTGTCTACCCTCCCTTTTTCCTCTTTCTCCCTCCTCTTTCTTTATATAGGTGTATATATATATATATATATACGCTTAGAATAAGCATCCCTCCTCTTCCAGCAGGAGGGATGCAGCGACGAGGTCAACTTCCTTCTTCCTTCCTTTTCTTTTTCTTCTCTCTCCCCCGAGGAGGAGGAGGAGGAAAGGGAGGGGAGGAAAAAAGGAGGAGAGGAAAACGAAGGCCAAGGAGGAGGCAAAGCCGAAGAGAATCCGTGGTATGGGGTAGCAAACGGGGGTGGTGGTCTCAGATTCTATTAAGATCTCAGTAAGTCTTGTTACACGGAGAGGCCATGCCGCAAATCTCGCAATAAAACAGCCACCGGTATAACACAGATTCGGCCATCCACCAACTACCACCACAGGCGTCCTCCTCTTATATTCCTCCCTCCCTCCTTTCCTCCCTCTCTCTCTCTCTCTCATACAACGCCAGTAGTATGTCCTGAAAAGACGTCCACGTCGACGCGACTTTTCGCTTTTCCGAATTCTCTCCCCTCCCGGTATTCTTATTTTTCCATAGCGATTTACAAGCTTTCGTTACCCCTCCAAAAGAATCAGGAATAATCCGGTCTCCCGAATAAACTCGAGGAATAACAAGAAAGAGGGTTTCTTTTATCTTCATTTCATTTTAACGAATCACGCGATCAGCGTAAAGGATTAATGAATATCCTGAATGGTATTAAACGTCAACGTACACATTGGCTAATATCGATATCGCGTATCGTGCACATTTTAAAGTGTCTGAGTGGAACGACGACGAAGAGGACGATATCAGCGCGTCATAAAACGAGTCGTAAGCGTTTCGAACCAACAGACACCTGACGCAGCAATGTGCGTAAGTGATAAAAGAGTAAATCTAATATCCTCGATTCTCGATGTCTCTATTTCTATTCTTAGAAGTCGAAAAGGAATTAGAATTCGAACGATCTTTTATTTCATCTTATTCCTAAAGGAAAGAGAGACGATCTACCATCTTAAAAGGTTCGACTATCTAGGCGACGTGGCATACAACTTTGAACAAAATAAAGAAAGGAAAAGGAATGATAGAAGTAGTAAAGGGATGAGGGTGAAAGCGAGATATAGAGGAGAAGGAAACGGACGAGATGGGGTAGAGGTCGACGTAAGAACGATCTCGCAATCGAGGGGCCAAAATCAATCAAAACATTAATTGAAAGAGCCCGGGAGACAATGGAGCCCAGCCGGCTAAGGCGGTAGGTAGGTATGGATGGTCTGATAATCGAAAGATATCTCAGTGGCCAATAGCCGATGCCTCTGGTACCAACCTACCTACCTACCTACCTACCTACCTACCTACCTACCTACCTACCTAGCTAGCTACGCTGCGAGAAACGACTAGTTGGAAAAAAGGAACTTTTCATTGAAAGAAAGATGGCGTGTCCTGGTTCAAATCGGGCGAATCAACCTGAGCGTGAACGAAACACGTTCGAAAACTATTCGAAACGTTTTTCTTCTTTCAACGTAGATATAAAGGAATAACATTGTGGTCTCCATTTCTTGATACTACTACAATCTGATCATTTTAAAAGATCGAAGATATATCGATTAAAGTTGATGCCGTTCTTTCCTTTGCGCGGAAAAATACTAAATTACTCGTACGAAAGACTCCTACGCAATTATGAATGATTACTTTGATATTAAAACGGCTTATTAAAACGAGCCGTAATAATTTGATTTCAATTTATTCGAAAAGTTTTATTCGTGAGTTTCTTAAATTATTTCATCGGCAACAATTCGATTATAGCAGCAAACTGACACGCTTGAAATATAATATAATACAATACGATATAATATAATATAATAGAAGTTTTAAAGAATACCGGAAAGCGAGAACAATCGAAGAAACTTCAACGCTACGTTATAATTATCCCTTTAAGATAAATAATGAAATTATAAATTCGAAGAGGGAAAATAGGGGGCGGATGAGTAGGGGGAGGGGGACATGGGCACAACGGTGAGAATGATGGGGCCGACGCCCAGAAAGATGTACACTGCCACCTGGCGGAATGCCCAAGAACCTTCGGGGGGCGGGGGGTTGATCGAGGGACTATATCATCGTCATAAAAGCAATGTCCGAAAGAGAAGAGAGAGAGAGAGAGAGAGAGAGAGAGAGAGAGAGGTGACCGAACGAAAGTTTTAAATCCTCCTACTAGCATACATACATACGTACATACACGTGCTTTCGAACAGGCGACTTTTCGCAGGGATATCGGCGGCTCTAAGAAGAGTGTCCGAGAGAGAGGGGTATATGGATAGGGGGCACGAGGACTGGGGGATGGAGGAGAAGGAGCAAGAAAATGGTGGGAAGGGTCAATTCGTAAGGCACGCATTCTGCAGCTACGATCAACGTAAGAGGATTATATTTGACGTTTTTCGATCAGGCAAAGTGCCTCTTTTATTGAAGCGTTCGCCATGGAATTACGAGTAATACTCGCTCTGTCTGGGTGGGTGTACGGTCTTATTAAATCGTTTGCCGTGGAAGTAGTAAGAGGCAACCGGTGCTCGTTGAAAGACGACGAAGAGAAGGACTTGTGAAAGCCTTCGAGATATCAACTCTCGATAGTATCGTTACTGAATCGATTTCGAGGAAAAAAGAACGAGAATATGGAATAGTTCAGCGAGAGTAATTAATCCGGTAAGATACTCCTTTCCTTTTTTTTTATTTTTTTATTTTTTTATTTTCTTTTTTTTTTATCGATTACATTGGGAAAGAACAAAAAAGAAAGAAAAAAAAAAAAAAAAAAAGAAACGAGACACATCGACGAACGAAGAGAAGAGGTGGAATCAGTAATTTTTTTTCTCTTTTTTTTTTTTTTTCATTGAGAACGTACGTCTTTCTTTTTCCCGTCTTTTGTCTCTCTCCGGTTGACAGAGATTTCCATTCCTTTGATTTCGTCGAATCGCGGAACTTACGATAAAGACTGAACGCGCGCGCTTCCACTAAGAGTTACGGTCATACTTCCGCTTTTAACCGGGAGTTAATTAACCGCACCGAATTGTGTCGGTATAAAATAAACGTTTGGATCGCTAGCTAGGCTGCTGTCTCTCTCTCTCTCTCTCTCTCTCCCTCTCTCTCTCTTTCGCTTTCGTTCTCGCGCGCATAGTCAATTTATTTGAGAGCTTCGGTAGGACAGTGATAACCGTGCTATATACATGTACTTCCTGCGTATCTTACTCTTCTTCTCCCTCTCTTTCTCTCTCTCTCTCTCTCTCTTCCCCTTTACCCTTATGCCCCCAGTCCTCTTTCCCTCCGAAGCCGACGACGGGCCGCCTCTCTCCGACTTCAAACGAAATAATTAAGCCATTCTCTTTAGGCGAACGGCTAACGAGCCCGCCAGTGCTGAAGCTAGTGCCAATTATCGAAATCCAAACGGACGGATACACTCGCATCCATTCTGCAGGGACGCTCGAACCCCTCGAAATAGGGGTCTCCTCCTGCTCGCTCACTCCTCTTCCACCTTCTCCTCCTACTTCTCCTCTCTTTCTCTAACTCGTCTCCACCCACTTTGATCGTCCTACTGATTGGGACAGTCAAGCGAAGAAGAAGGTGCTGCCCGCCGAGTTTTTTCAATATTCGCGACTATTATATTCGCATAACAGATATTGCACGATTGCGCGCGACTCTTGCGATCGTCGTGCCTGCGTACGTATAATAATAAAAAGAAAAAAAAAAAAAAAAAAAAGAAGAAAGAAAGAAAAGTGTGTACGATTTTAAAATGATTCATATCTGTATGCCCGATATGTCAATGCCCATAATTTAACTTGTTCCCATTCGGATAATATATTCGCTCGCGTTCGTAGACACAATCGAAGAATGCTTGACGTTATCACCGCGCGAAACAACGAAGAAACGAGAAGATATACGACGAGAAATAAAAATTTATCGGAAGTCGAGAAGGCGCGAGGTAGAAAGGCGAAACTCCAGCGGCATTATGTGTAAGAAAATGCGAGTCTGGCAAGCTGATACGTGGCATTCTACGGGGTGCGGGATTAACGTCGCTTCTAAGGAATCCGTATCTGTAACGGCAACCGTACGAACGCGAACGTCTTAAGTGGAAGCTGTAATTGGAGCGAGCGCTGACTGAGTCGCGCTGGAGGAGGAGACGTCGAGTGAGAACGGCAAAGAGAGAAAGAGATAGTTAGCAAAGAGTGAGAGAGAGAGAGAGAGAGAGAGAGACAGAGGGTGGGAGAACTTCTACAATCACGAAATCGCTGTAAAAGGCGAAGCACGTCGAAGACTCCTAGTTGGTTAAACTCGACTTGACGTTTCGATGGTCGATGAAGTCACGAAAGGCTCGTTCCTCCTAGTCTTCGTCGTAGTTCTTGGTCCACCTTCCCTCCCTTCCTCTCGCCCACTTGCTCGCTCTCTCGCTATCTCGCTATTTCTCTCTCTCTCTCTCTCTCTCTCTGTCTCATTCTCTTCGTTGCCAGCTCTACCGGCCCTCAACATATCCTCGTAAACAGTCGTTTCTCCGGTTACCGGCATGCGCGCGTCGCTAATGAAATTACTCCGCGCGATACATTACCCGTGGACGCTTAATTACTTTCAGAGAAATCCAGTCGACGAAGGGAGAACGAAGTAACGCAACTTTCGTCGTTACGGCTCCTCTCTCCCACCCCTCTTTTCGTTTCCTAGTCCCCTTCTCTTCTTTAACCTCTCTCAGCCCGCAGTCTCCTACCTACCTACCTCTTATTCCTCATCCTTATCCTCCTCCACCTCCTCTTCGGCACCACCGATACGATCGCGCGACATAATTGCTTTTCTTTCTTTCGTTATTCGATTAAAGTCCTTTCCTACACCCCACCCCCTTCCCCTATCTCAATCCCTCGATTAAACGATAATTAAATATACAAACGACAGCAATTAAATTCATCGTCATAAAAAGAGAGAGAGAGAGATAACTCAGGATTCTAAGGGTTTTCGACCTCGAGAGATACAACGTCGCGGACAGTACGCCGTAGTCTTATCGCAAAAAAAATATGCAAACGAGAGGATGCGACCGGAAGGAACCGATACGATCGGCAAGTAAGTACTTAAGTATCTACGATCGACGTCGTAGAAAGAAATTCTATATGTAAAAATATTCGACGAAAACGATCTATGAAATGTCAATCTTCTTCCGGAATACAATCCCTCTTCTACGGAAACCCTTTATCTAGGCAAACGGATAGATAAAATAAAACGAGCAATGTTACCTTGCAACGATCGCACGAAAGTTCAGCGGACGTTAACGACGAGAATCCTTTGGATCTCTCGTTTTTATTCTCCTCCTGCCACGTGCCACTGCATCTTGAGAATGACGAGTCGATCTCTTTAATACACCAACTCCGGGAAATTTTGTTGTAAAAGAAGGGAGGAAAAAGAAAGAGGGAAAAATTCTCAAATAAAAGGCAAAATTTTTATATCGTCGAGCAACGAAACTCGAGATTTCACACAAAAACGAAATTGTTAATTCGATACATGACTAACGATATAGACTTTTTGTTTTTTTTCTTTTCTTTTCTTTTTTCCCCCCTTTAATTATAGAAACCCGCGCGTTCAAACGGGGACTTGTGTAGCACCAACGAGACGTCGTTTGAAATTGAAACAAGTCGAAAATGCGCGAACCTCCTATCAGCAGGATGGTCGGTTGTAAACTGCCGGAGTACCGCGTGCGGCCACGGCACGCCACCGACAGTGATAAATCCCCACCACTCTGAATTCTCTCTCTCTCTCTCTCTCTCTCTCTCTCCCCCTCCCCCTCCCTCTCACGGCTTCCTCCACCGATTCGGAAGACAACCCCTCCACCATCGACGATTCTACGTCGTTATCCCTCCGACAAAAACGAGCCGTACTTGCCCCCACTCTCCAGTATTTTCGCCCACCACATCTATTTCGCTCCCTCCACGTGCTCGTTTTGTCCCTCCATTCACCCCACTATATCCTCTATCGTTTCTCTCTCTCTCTCTCTTCCTCTCCTTTCTCTCTTTCTCTTTGTCTTTCCCTTTGACTGCCTTTCTCTCTTTCTCTTTTCTTTCTCTTTTCTTTTTCTTTCTCTTTCCCGTTCACTATCTTTGCCGCACGATTTAGCTCCCGCTCGAGCGAACGAGTTTTCGTGATACGGTATAATGTCGGTACTCTTACCGATTAACAGCGACGCGCCTTTCAAGTGTTCTTTTCTTTTTTTCTCTCTCTCTCTCTTTCTTTTATTCTTTTTTTCTAAATAAAATATATAAGAAAATTTTTATATCGATGATACGTACCATCTTACGAACGTTCTCCCGCTTAATCGATAAATATTAATTAAATTCCAATTAGATCGTATAATGGATTTTAATAGAGATTATCTTGATAGTAATAAAAATAAATATAGATTCATTTCTTATCGGACATAGGAGAATCTTTTTCTTAAAAGTCACACGTCGAGCCACGGAAAGATCAAGTTCGCGACTAACGTCGACCGAAGCGAGTAAAAGTCTACCCTATCGCACGCGTGCAGAAACGAAGATAGGGAGGGTATCGTGCACGAAAGGGGTGGTTATCCCCACTTCCATCGAAAGCTTCCCACCTAGCTACTATACTCCCCATCGGTTTTCCCGCAAGGCCACACCTCCCATTACAAAAATTACACTGCTCGCTGATTTAGTGTTGTGCGACGTTCCGTCGAGAGGGGAGGAACGCGGAGGGGTGTACTGTTCGAGTAAAAGAGAGAGAGAGAGAGAGATAGATAGATAGAGGGTGGCGTGGCGGTCCGGCGCAAGGATAGGAACCTAAGTAATGAAAGGGTTGCTCTCTCTGCCGGCTTCGAGAATCACGGAATCATTCGCCAGATTAAATTAGAAAGGCTACGATCTTTTCTCTCTCTCTCTCTCTCTCTCTCTCTCTCTCCCTCTCTCTCTCTCTCTCTCTCTCTCTCTCTTTTATCTTTAGCGCGCCCGAATTCGTTCGAGAAAATGGATTAGACCGCGTTTATACTTAACGGCACCTACCACCACTACACTCCCGATATGCTTTCTTTTAATTACCCAGTGATTTACGGCAATGAGCTGATTAAATCGAGAACTTAAAAGGTAGATCACCATGTGCGAAATAACGGGGTTCGTATGAACAAGCCCCTTTACTATCTTTCTATCTATCTGTCTATCTATCTATCTATCTATCTATCTATCTATCTGTCTGTCTATCTATCTTTCTCCCACCCCTTACGCTCAAGCTCTCTCTCTCTCTCTCTCTCTCTTCAGCCTCCATGGCCTTCTTATTGGATTGCCTTGTCACATTTTTATTTCATAGCCGCTCGCTTTCCGCATCGCGTTCTCGACGTTAATATCGACGAAACTTTCATTTCGCGGAAGTGCAACGTTATAAATTTCGAATGCGCTTTAATGTAAGTGGACTGCTCCAACGGTGGCGGTGGCGCTGGCGGTGGAGGTGGAAAAGGAAGAGAAGGAAGAGGGCGAGGAGCAGAGGAAGAGAAGGAGGAGGCAAAGGAGGAGGAGAATGAGGATGAGGAGGAAGAGGGTAGGGTAGGGTAGGGTTGCGAAATAGAGAGCGTCGCGTTTGCCGCTGCTAGTCGAGTGAATAGAAGCAAGTACCAAGGGGCGTCTCGCCGACGCGGCCAACTTTTTAAACGCACCAACTTCGACTCTGTTTCACGAATTCGTTCGACCGTCGAGACTTTGCCCTGGATATAACGTTAATGCGATCGCGTCCTGCCAGGCCGAACTTTGCCGATTATATTCGATCCCCCTTTCCTCCCCGTCTCTTTGAAAAAGTATTATCGACGTCGGATCGACGTCAAAACTCGACAAAAAATGAGCCGTTAGCGTTCAAGGAGAGCTTGAGAGAAGGTGCGGGCATGTATGGGCGATAACGTATAAAAAACATTCAGGGAAGAGAAGGAAAGAGGGAGGAGGATGGGGGGGGGTGGGAATGAAGAGGCATTGATAAAACGATTCGAACGACAAAGTAGATAAATAATCAGCTAGAGATGGGTAAACACTGAAGTGAGATGGACGAAAATAAAGAGAAATAATGGAGAGGGATGAGAGGAAGAGAGAGAATGAGCGAGTATATGTATAAGAGAGAGAGATAGAGGGAGGGAGAGAGAAAGCGTGGGGGCTGAAAGAGTAGAGAGTAAAGCGAGTGAAAGAGGGGAAGAGAGGACTAATCACTTCTAGGGACTTTAATGGAGGTTTTCTGTACGCCGTCTACTTTGTCCACGACTTATACTACTATGGACCGCTCGGAAGGAGATTGTGCCGTGGAAAAAGCAGGCAAAGAGAGTAGCGTTACGTGCATTAAACTAAACGGCACTTCGGCTCCTTTCTCTCTCTCTCTCTCTCTCTCTTTCTATTCTTCTCTTCTACTATGCACTCCTTTATCGACTAGCAAGAAGTTCCTGAGCTAGTACTCGATCGATACCGATCGAAACGGATATCGAAATAAATTCTAGACATCCTCGGACGACGATCCTCGTCGTTGGTTGCCGATTTTACGACAGCCGAATATCTTCCTTCCTTCTCTTTCAAGAACTTTCACGCTTTGATGTCCAATCGATTTTGATTTCCTTTCTCTGCTTTTTTATTTATTTTTTTTTTTCTTTCAACGATTAAACGAACGACGAAATAATCTAAGCGATATACGTAAGAGTCAATCGTCCAAACCAAACCAAACCAATCCTGATTTGATCTCATCTAAGAGAATATATTTCGATAAAGAAAAACATTTCCAATGTGTGCTTCGCGTGTTTTTGCCGTCGCAAAAAAAGAAAAACGAATAGAAAAGAAAAAAGGAAAGTATGAAAAAGAGAAAGATAACGTTGCTAAATGTTGCTAGGGAAACTAGGGATTTATTATTCACCGAGTTGATGTATCGGACATCTTCTATCGACTAGGAGAACAGGTAGCGGTAAAGTTTGGTGATGCCTAAGGCATCTTTTGAGGCTGTTGCTTGTCCCAGAATAAGGTAGCTCGATCTTACTTTTTCTCTTTCTGGATAATGCTGGACCAGGAAAAGATGACTATGAAGGATAAGAGAAAGATGGCTCGTCGTATATATATATATATATATATATATATATATATATATATATATATATATGGGATATATCACGTGTATACGCATCAAATATATATATATATATATATATATATATATATATATATATAAAGTCTCTTACTGTGGCCGTCCTACCCTACTCCGCAAAGCACCCCTATTTCTCTCCTCCCGGTGCTAAACATCCACCGTTTTCCTATACTAGCAAGCTACATTTCAACCGCATTCAACCCCACATCCCACCCACCGTTCTTCCTTCTCCATGAGTCCATTCCTGCCTGCCTGCCAAGCTGCCTGCCTGCCTGCCTGTCTGTCTGCCTGCCTGTCTTTCTGTATGTCCGTCTGTCTGGTTACTTGCTTTCTTGCTTGCTTACCTACTTGCTTCTGCTCTCTCTCTCTCTCTCTTTTCTCTTTAGGACGCACATATAAAAAGATGAACGTACGATATAGTAAAGTATATTCTTCTATCTCCTGATCTTCGAAGTGTTACATTTTATATTATACAAGGGATGATTTAGAAGTCGCAAACTCCTTCTTATTTTCTTTTCTCCCTTTCTTCTTATTTCTTTTCTCTTTTCTTCTCTTTTTTTTCTTTTTTTTTTTCTCGTATATCCTTTCAATAAATAATAATATAAATGTGAGAGAAGGAGAGAGAGAAAGAGAGATTTATCAGATGTCCTACCACGAGAAAAGATGCAAAGAGGAGAGAGCAATGGAGTCTTCGAGCTTTTCTCGATAGGTAGGTATACAGAAAAGACAGCTAGTGAAACGCTAAGAGATTCGTATGAAAGGAGGAGTCTCGTTGGTCTCGTTCGATGGTAGTTCCCCGAATCGAAGTAAGTATCGTTCTTGTATCTCCTTCTGCATGCACGCGAGCGCGCACAACATCGAAGAAGTACCGCCATGACATTTTGTGGATTTTGAAAGGACGCGGCACGATGCTATCGATATTAGCAGCATGGCACAGATACTAAGAGCTTTTCTGGTAGAGCTGGGATCCATTAGCCGACTCGACTGTCTTCCGAGTCCATTACAAGATGAGCCGCCATCCTCCTCAGTGACCTACCCTCCTTTCCCAACTTACCCAACGATACATTACGATCTATCTATGTACGTGGTAGAACGAATACACACTTACAGTATCCGCATACACGCGCGTTTAGTGCACGATTTTCCCTCCCTCTTTCTCTTTCTCTCTCTCTCTCTATCTATCTATCTATCTATCTATCTATCTATCTATCTATCTATCTATCTATCTATCTATCTTTCTCTCCCTCTCCTTTCACATTTCTTGCCCGATACGTGTTACCACGTTTTAAAGGCCCCTTCGCGAAAATTACCTCCAGAAATAACGAGCACGTCCGATCCGATCAGTGTCACAAATTATGAGACGATATCATCGTTAAAAGAAATCATAAAAGAACGATGTCTTCCAACGAAACGTATCGCCGCTCCTACTTTATCTGCTACGTAATGCAATTACGAAGCACTCGCAATTTCTTTTGGGTTAACGGAAAACAAGTGACCGATCCGATCTCTTGAAAGTTACGAGAAATCATAGACACATTTCGTCTCTCTCTCTCTCTCTCTCTCTCTTTCTGTCTGTGTGTTTATATATGTATGAGAGAAAGAGAAAGAGAAAAAGAGACAAAGAAAAGAGAATAGTAAAAACGTCAGAGACTTTAGATCGGATAAGATGGTCGAAAACGATTGTAAGAAATTGTGAAAATAGTTCTCTCTCTCTCTCTCTCTCTCTTGTTTTTTGGGTTTTTGTTCTAGTTTCTTTTCGTTCAAACTCGACCTCGGTAGATCGATCGATGCAAAGACTACTGGAGTCTAGCCGATGGAGAGTGCTGCTGTAAGGAAAATCTCATTGAATGTTCGAGCACGCGTGCTAAGAATTTTCTGTCGCGAGAGACGTCCCTTGGTTGTATGAAAAAAAAGAAAAAAATAAAAAAAAAAAAAAAAAAAAAAATAGAAAAAAAGAAATGAAGAGAAAGAAAAAGAAGAATAAAAAAGAAAAAACGCTAGCAAAGTATCAGAGATAGAGAGAGAGAGAGAGAGAGAGAGAGAGAGAGAGAGAGGGAGGGGATGGAGAGATATAACTGAAACGAAAGATGAAAAAGGAAGGAAGGAAAAAGTCCAGGACAGGAGGAAGAAGCTAACATTCGAATACTTAAACTAAGAGCACGGCTAGTGCGACGTTCCTTGATTTATTCACTTCGTGAATCTTTTACCTTCTTGCCTCCTTCGTTCGGGCTGCGTCCTTCGAAACCGATGTATAGATACTCCTCTCTATCTCTCTCTCTCTCTATCTCTCCTTCTCTATCCAAAGCTATCTTTTCATTCGACAGACCCTCGTATTTTCCCATTCGATCTTCCGAATCCTCGTTTCTTACGTGCGATCGAGATACAGTAACAAAGTGATCAAAATTGCAAGAAACGATCGGTGGTAGAGTCGATAGCTCTAACGAAAAGAAAAGCAAGAAGGAAAAAATTTTCATGGAGCTCGATCAATGAAGGTGGCCCGCCGATAAGGTATGATAATGAATAAATTGCTCGCGCGAGAAAGACAGAAGGATATAGATAGAGAAAGAGACAGACAAGAGAGAGAGAGAGAGAGAGAGAGAGAGAGAGAGAGAGAGAGAGAGAAAGAGAGATTGTACGCAGAGAACGATAACTCGGTGGAGAGGAGTAAGCAGGAACGTGGGGTGGATGGATATTGCTCGACGACGAAGCTCCGAGAAACCCCTCCGTTCCTATATTATTGTCCCCAAACCCTTTGGATCTCGACTAGCGAGTGCCTCGAGTGACTCGCGAACCCTCAACCGATGAAATCAGTTCGGAGAACCGACTATCACTGTCACTGCTATCTTATTTCGTTACTATTATTGTTACTATTGCCGATCAAATACGATACTCTTTACGATTCATTCTTTATTTCCTTTTCTTTCATTTTTTTTCTTCTGTTTTGTTCTATTTTTTACTTATATCAGTGTACCGACGATACATCGCAGCGACGATTTTAAAAGAATAATTTTTTTTTTCTTTTTTTTTTTTTTTTTTTTTAGAATCCAACGCGAACCCATTATGGGATCGTTTGTTTTCTTTCTATTTATTGTCAAACTTACTCGTATTTCGATTTGTTGTTCGGTAAAGGTTTCGTAAGTTCATAGCCATCGTCTCATTCGAAGACCACTCGGAAAGGATATGAGCGAAATGCCTACCCGCGCCATTCGTTGCCGATAATTGCCTTATTGACATTAATAAAACGAGCCGGATACCGAGGGGTTTGTCATCCGCTACGGCGGTCTATGCCGTTTCTCTCTCTCTCTCTTTCTCTCTCTCTCTCTCTCTCTCTCTAATACAAGCTGCTTTATAATTCTCCAACGATCCCAATATGGTTCAGTTAAATTAAATTATGAAAATACGAATTCGTTTTAGCGATCGAACAGCCTTCCTCTCTCATGTTTCAATCATTTGAGAAACGTAAAAGCAGGGAAAGAAATGTCTTCAAAAAAAAAAAAAAAAAAAAAAAAAAAAAAAACAAAAAAACAAAACTTGTGATTTTAGAATCGTTTTATTAGAGAACGAAACGAACTATGGATTCGAAATATCATGAAAAATTCAACGGGACAATATCGTTGTTAATCTAAAAATTTAACAAATAATAAAAAATAAAAGAATCTTCTGGAAAATGAAATGATTAAAGTTGTTTATTCATTTTACTTCGTACGACACAACTTATAAAAGGGATTCGAGGATCAATGAACGAGTAGTAGGAGGACGTAAGGTCCTGGTCAAAGATATATCTACTACCTATTCCTGGCGTGACTATTTTGCGCCTGAACAAACTTTCGCGAAATCGGTGTATGGATAACGACGTCGTTTAACGGATGTGACGTAACGAGACTGGCCCTGCTAGAGGCATCGGCCACGACAGATAAATCATTGGGTTATCATCGATACGTATCCGTTGTTTATACGAAACTGTTTATCCGAAATAACACGTTTTTCGGATCAACAAGAAATTTTTACTCTTCGCTAGTACGATAAAAATATCGACTGAATCTCATACGTTATTTTCACGTAAATTATTATTTGACGAATCTATCGAAATATATTTAAACGAGAAAAGTGAAATATAATTTTATTTTCCTTTCGAAAAAAAAAAAAAAAAACAGAAAAGAAAAACGGGGAACAAAATTGAGTTCATCGAAAAAAAGAAGAAAAAAAAAATTAAATAAAAAGTAAAAACGTTTTGTACGACGATAGATATTTCGAAATACGCAATCGGAATCACGTGTATGAGAGTTTAGCTTTAGAATATTACATGTCCACTAAAAGAAAAAGAGAGAAAGAGAGAAGGGTCGTATCTCTCTACACCGACGCGCATATATATATATATACATACATATATATATAACTACATGTTTCTATGGTATATTTGCTTCCAGATGGTTGCGCTCGTTGAGCAAGGTGGATAATAAAGATTCCTTGCGAGGGCTAGAAGAGCTAGCAACGATTTCATCGGTAATGAAATTCGAGAGGAAGATCCCTCGAACATATACGAAATTGAGTTAAAACGAATAACCCTGTATACCTAATATATCGGCTTAATATTTAATTTTATATAATAATTGAATAGTCGAAAGTAATTTCTAAATAATTCTAAATTATTGTTAGGTCGTTCTATACGAGTTACACACACCTGTCACTTCAACGAGTATAAAAACGAAAAACAAAGAATAGCGCAGAAGGAAGAAAACGAAATGAAATAAAATGAAAACTGTGTGTGTGTGTGTGAGGGGGTGAGAAGAAAAGGAACGAAAAGAAGATAGAAAGAAAGAAAGAATAGAAGGAAAGAATAGAGAAGAGAACGTGGATGCTATAAAATCATAGGGATAGTCTTCGAGAAACGACACATAGAAAGTAGGTATATATACGTAATCGAATAAGGGTGAATTTTCTCGTAACGTATCGCGAGGCACGATCTCGATCGCGTTTGAAAGGATCTCCCTGGTGATCGGTTTGCTGGCCCGCTTCCTTCCCTTACAACGAAAACGATCTCCAGAGCGTTTCGCATTACTCCTCGATCGCGCGTTCGCTTCCAGACGGTTTCCCCGCGTCGAATAAGGCAGATAATAAAGGTCCCTCGCAAGCAAGCAAGCAAGCAAGCGAGCGAGCGAGCGGGCAGGCAGGCAAGCAAGCAAGCAAGGAAGCAGGCAAGCAAGCAGACAGGCAGGCAAGGAAGCAAGGAGAAGCAAGGGCTAGGATGGAACGCGCGGAAGGGAAGCGTAGTTCGTGGATGGAAAAGCGTAGAAAGCGAGAACGAAATAGATAGAGAGAGAGAGAGAGAGAGTGAGAGAGAGAGAGAGAGAGAAAAGGGAGAGAGGAAGAGAGATGGCGAACTGGAAAGAGAAACGAAGCAGGAGGAGAAGGAAAAGAGGAGTGGGAAGCTTTCGAGGAAGAGGGGGAGTAGCGATATTTCACGGGTTTCGCGTGCGGGCGAACTTTAATAATATTCGTTCCATCGGGTATGGCCGAGGCTCATATTAAGTCGGTCCGTCGTAGAAGAGGAGAGAGAGAAAGAGAGAGAAAAAGAGGGAAAGAGAGATAGATAGATAGATAGAGAGTAGGACGCGCGGTCCGGATGTGACGAGAGAGTGAGAGAGGGAGAGAGAGAGAGAGAGAGAAGGAGAAGAGAAGCGTAACCGGGGAAAGCAGAATGAGACGTGTAATAAAGTGAGTTTTTAATTTCCACCGGTGCCGGCGGTTGGCCCCGAAGGGGTAGAAGGCTCGGCCCCGTGGCCGTCGCTCCCTCCCCCTCCCACTGAGAGCTCGTGGCCTGTCGGCTAGTATTACTAGATAAATCACCCAACAGGCAATAACCTCCCTCCCCTCCTCCTCCTCCTCTTGCTCCTTCTCTTCTACCTCCTGTACCTCTCCTCCTCCTCCTCATCGCCCGGCGCGCTCGTTCGCAGCCTCGTCCAACTCTCTCTTCTTCCACCTTTGCTCTCGACGTTCTGCCTGCCCATCCTCGGGTCCCTCCCCCCCCCTCGCCTACCCTCCCCGTCTCCTTCCCTCCCCTCTCGTCTCCACGTTCGCGGTAAAAAGTTTGCGTCCAGCTCGGGAAAGGCGGTGAGTGGGAGGGATCGGGACGGGTCGACTCTCTCGTAAACTCGTGAACGCTCGAGATTGAATTCGAGTGGGATATAAGAAAAAAGCCCACGGGTGGTGGATACTTCGGCCAGGCTCCTTTCGCCCGGGGCACCCTCCTCTCCTCCTCCCTTCCTCATCTTCCTCCGTGCTCTTACATACTATCCATATACATATTTTAATGTTGTTACGATGATTTTTTTATGTTCGATCCGTATGGATCCTAGCGCGTATAACGGGGTGCGTAGGATTACGTAAAGAACGTATAGATATATAGAGGTGTACATATCTAACGGGCTCGAGCCATTGCCGGTACCATTAGAGAGCCTAAAAGCAAAACTCCATGGGTCCATTCACGTCGGACGAGGCGAAGCCGTTCGTTTAAGCCACGCTCAATGAACGACTACAACGTCAAAATCTACGAGCCAATATTTGTACGCCACGGGCGAACACGTGTTTCTCGTGCCCGGGGAGACTCTGGAAGAGACAAGGGGGAAAGGAGAGAGAGAGAGAGAAAAGAGGAGGAGGAGGAGGAGGAGAAGGAGAAAGAAGAGGAGGAGGAAGAACGAACGAAGAGAACTCTGGCCGTGGTCGTGTCCTAGTCGACGAGATGGGTCTTCGTCGGCATACAGAATATCGTGTGTACCGTAAAATTTCGACCAGGATATCCGAGAAAACCCCGATTCTAGCACTCCCTCCTTTCCCCTGCCCCTCTCTGCCCTCTTCCCCTTTTTCCAAAGGGAAATCCCTCGGGGATAACCTAAGAAAATACAAGGATCCCTTTCGAG